>NC_092227.1:89957360-90049220 GCF_036320965.1 Panulirus ornatus
TATATATATATATATATATATATATATATATATATATATAAATTTTCTTTCTTTCAAACTATTCGCCATTTCCCGCATTAGCGAGGTAGCGTTAAGAACAGAGGACTGGGCCTTTGAGGGAATACCCTCACCTGGCCCAATTCTCTGTTCCTTCTTTTGGAAAAAAAAAAAAAAAAGAGAGGGGAGGATTTCCAGCCCCCCGCCCCCTCCCCTTTCAGTCGCCTTCTACGACACGCAGGGAATACGTGGGAAGTATTCTTAATCCCCTATCCCCAGGGATAATATATATATATATATATATATATATATATATATATATATATATATATATATATATATATATATATATATATATTTCTGTGAGTCCACGGGGGAAATGAAACACGATAAGTTCTCAAGTACACTTTCGTGTAATAATGTACTCGAATACCCTTCGTCTCATGTTGGTAAGCAATGGGTGTCTACACCGGTCATTTCCCATCAGGCTCACACAGCCAACAGATAGCATTTTACTGAACCTAACTCTACAACGCGGAGGTATGTAAATACGAACAAACTGCTTATGAACGCGCACCTTCATAGAACATACAAACCTCCAACAGCCAGGATCGAACCCGGAACCCCTGTTCAACAGGAAAATGACTGGTGTAGACCCCTTTGCTCACCAACGTGAGACGAAGGGTATTCGAGTACATAGTATTCGAATAGTTATTACCCTATTAGGGGCGATTATATCCTAGCGGTAGCGCTCCCGCCTGTTGCACAGAGAGTCCTGGGTTCGATTCTGGCTGTTGGAGGTTTGTATGATATATATATATATTAATTTTTTTTTTAATTTCCCAAAAGAAGGAACAGAGAAGGGGGCCAGGTGAGGATACTCCCTCAAAGGCCCAGTCCTCTGTTCTTAACGCTACCTCGCTATCGCGGGAAATGGCGAATAGTATGAAAGAAAAAGAAATATATATATATATATATATATATATATATATATATATATATATATATATATATATATATATATATATATATCACGCAGTACTGCGACTTTGTCTCGGAAATACCGAATTTTTGCATGTGGACAGCATTCATGTTACTTGACTAAAGTTATGTAAAGAATAGTAAAGGAAACCAGTTGTCTGCTGGCAGTCATAGTCTTCAAGTTCATGCGTAAGAAAATCCTGAGCAAACTGTCCACTTGTTATAAAAGGTCAGAACTAGAATAAGGTGGTCAGGTTTGGTCAGCACACCTGGAGAAGGTGCAGAGGAGGGCAGCGATGACGGTACCAAATGCTGCAGCAAGTTGTTAGACGCCATAACTTTGGCCACTACGGAATAGAGAAAACTGATGATGACGTGAACCTACACTTTAAGTTTTCAACTAATTTGATAATGTCGGCAGTGTACAGTCCTTCAAAAGATGTAGAAAGAATAACCAGAAGACGTAACATACAATTAACAATCTTCTTAGAGAAGTTGTAGGTAGATAAGTAATGTAGTATGAGAGAAGTTGTAGGTAGATAAGTAATGTAGTATGAGAGAAGTTGTAGGTAGATAAGTAATGTAGTATGAGAGAAGTTGTAGGTAGATAAGTAATGTAGTATGAGAGAAGTTGTAGGTAGATAAGTAATGTAGTATGAGAGAAGTTGTAGGTAGATAAGTAATGTAGTATGAGAGAAGTTGTAGGTAGATAAGTAATGTAGTATGAGAGAAGTTGTAGGTAAATAAGTAATGTAGTATGAGAGAAGTTGTAGGTAGATAAGTAATGTAGTATGAGAGAAGTTGTAGGTAAATAAGTAATGTAGTATGAGAGAAGTTGTAGGTAGATAAGTAATGTAGTATGAGACAAGTGGCAGAATAAAAGAATTGAGTGATGATATTGTAGATGTTATCAGCATACAAGAGTTTAAACACAACTTTTGTGAGAGAAGAGAAGGGTGAAGAGATGGGGGCCCTTAGGGTGTAAAACTCCCTCCCAGAACAGAACAAATTGGTAATTACACACACACACACATACACATACATACGGGCCTTCGTGGTGTGTTGGTTAACGTTGCCATCATGGTTCAGGGACTCAATATTCGTATTATGGGCGCTGCAGTCGGCTCACACCCAACGCAGGTGTTCGTCCTACCCTTTGGGCTGGCCGATAGAAGGTATCTGGCTTAGGTTAAGGTGGGTGTGTACAGTGAAGATGTGTTACTTATACAACACGAATATAAAACTTTTCCTGTAACACGTTGATGGTAATCACAAGCATACGGAATACAAATGATTAATCACTTACAAAGAAGTATTGTAAGAACTTGTTATAACTAACAAGTGCTTGGTGAAGCACCTACATGTAGTGAAGGTTTTCATGTTTACGTGCATGTACTCCCGTAGCCAGAGCTTGTGTGATCTAAATTTAGTGAGAAATGTGTGGATGAGATGTGTAGTTGCACCTGCTGGATAACGCGGAGTTTAGCTTACCTGGGACGGCCAAAATCTCTTGGGAAGAATCGTTAATGAAAGATTGAACATTAATCGAAAAGTTTGGGGTCAGTTAAGTTCGCAAAACGTGTTTATGGGAAAATTTAAGGTAATTACATTTGTAATCTAACCAAATCCAACCTAACGTAGCAGCGTAGTAGAACGGGGCAAATCATGTGCACCATATTACATCCTAGTTATGGAACTATGTCATTAGTTTTATTATTACGTAATGTTTGGAGACCCATGTAATGTGTACCTGTTGTATGTGAATGTTACGATGCTCGGTGTCTGGATTGTTTATCACTACAGCGGGGTGGTTGTCGGGTGCAGTGCAAGCTGTATTTCGTGTCATGAGTCAGCCAGAATTTTTATCTTACAATGTTAACCAAAACTTAGAACTGTAGTGCGGGAGGTGTATGTACCAGCCTGGTAGGTATGATAATACAGGTTGGTCAGGTCACAGGCCCAGGTTACAATGCACCGTCCTGCTTAACTTGTATAACTGATTATCTGATGAGGACAAAATACATTCACGGTCCAGTAAAGGCAACATTGTGAATACAGTGCTAGCTAGACTGAGCTGGGTTGGGTTAGGTGGGGCAAGGCGCACTTTGTGTCTGTCCAGATTTATCGCTTGCCCTTAGATAAGTATTAGTAATCGTTATCACATCATGCTGTACAGCAAGACATATTTTAAGATATTGACTTATGGAACATAACCCCCTGTCGGCCCTTCCCTCTCCCCCCAGTACTCAAGTGCAAAAGGGCATTTTATGTTCAAGAAACTTGGCCCGTTGATGTCCATTGTGATATAGCAAAGTTGATTGTAATAATTTGTAGTTTTTTGTCATGATAGTTATTACTTATCTCCATATGGGTACACAAATGAGCCTCAGTCGCGAAAATTTCATAAGATGTGCAGTGCAAAACAGGTATTAAAACCTACACATACATATACATACATACATACATACATACATACATACATACATACATACATACGTACATGCATGCATACATACATACATACATATTTCCTATACAAACCACGTACAGAAGTAACCTAAAACCGTTAGAAATGGCTTCGCTGTTTTCAGAATGGTGAGGAGCGGATTATGTGCTCAGTGTGCCTTGCCCAGGAACCTAACCATCTCACATATGTAGAATATCTAATAGCCAGAAAGATACATGAAACCCATACTGCAAAACCAATGAACATTCTGGCTGACGGAATTTTGTTTTTCCATTTGTCACACGTTAATACTGGGATCAGATATGACCACCAGAATATTTTGAAACTTCAGTGAACTTTGTGGTAGAATGTTATTTGTTGTATTATGGAAATAGAGAAATGCCTGACACTTGATGGCAATGACCCAGATTTCTTTTCCGTTTTTTATTCTTAATTGTTTTCTCGTTTATTTATTGTTTGTGATACACTTGTTTGTATGATGGCAGTGAAGGATGCGCCTCTCAGTATTAATTAGTGTTGGGTCTAGTGTTGCATTGCTGACCCTAATGAATTAGGCAAGTTGTGATGGCTTTAGTGAAGGTCAGCTTTCACCGGAACTGAGGTAGGGAGACAGGAAGGCAGGCACATTTCCTGCTCCGGCAACGTGTCAATTTAGGTCACACAACTTTCTTTCATTTTAGTGTCATTCATTTTTTGTCCAAGCTACTCTCGAGGGCGGAGCGACCATAGGTGCCACATCACGTTCAAACGATTTTCTTTTTATTCCAAAGATACATGTAATAGTGTGGAAGACTGGGAGTTATGTTATGTGATCTTCAAAGTGGATTAGAGTAATGTCATTAGTGACCTCACCAGAGGCAGCCAGGGCTGGAAGGGAACGACCAGTTTCCCGCCTCTACCATTCTAACATTGACCGCCATTATGCTAGCTAGGCTGCGCCTCCTTCATAACCTCACCGCCACCCCCAAGTGTCACATTTGGTAAAAGTTGTTCGTTACGGGATTATCGGTGAGAATAGTGGCAAAACCGAAGCTCTGATACAGTTAACAGGATGGTGCACAGTGATCAAGCCGGAAAGAAAGTACATCAGTAGACTAGTCCATCACGATCGAGGTCCCTGTCCTTGAACTCATCACGTTGTCACATCGCTTCTCAAGAAATACTGGACGACACCCTACAAACCTCAACAAACAGATAACGTTTTCTCTCAGATGGACAAGTCAATGTTTAGTTTAGATAATATTACGTGACAATAAAACCAGGGGTGTAAGGCAGAGTGGGTGGTGGCGGCAACCTTGCCTGAACCGGTTAGTATGATAATCCAGTTGGAGTAACAGTAGCACGACCTTACCTGTCCAGCCACGGTCGTTCTACCGCCCGGAACCACCTAACAACACCAAAGGGCACGACCACGACTCAACGCCACTATATTGAGTAATTATTGACGTGTTTTGAATATTAATTATTTTGCTGTAGTCTAGTTATGAACCCTCCGCCAGAACTGTCACCCTATTTACTATGACAGTACGATCCTGGAGGACGACAGTATGACCCGTGTGCACAGCGCTTTGTGTATGATGACCACTAAATGTTAGGTTAAAGTCCTAGGTCATCGTACCGTAGAATCATACCGTCGTGCTCAACGGTCGTACCGTCGTGCTCTAGGACCGTACCGTGAATCTCAAGATGTCAGGATTTTCAGAAATTAATTATTAGCTCCAGTCTCTTCCATCGTGCTTTAATCATCTATCCCCAGTGAAAAAATCCCCCCCCCCCTGAAATCCCGCTTGTGATAAGATAAGACAGCTCAGTTGACGTGGCCATCATGGTGGCGTAAGGCCGATCGCTGGTCTTTAGTCATTAACATTGCCACAGTGACGATGTTTGTTACACTACAGCAGCAGCTGTGGGGCTCCGTCCATCTCCGTTCACATAAGCTAAGCCGTCGTCAGTATCATCTCCAGTCATGGCTTGTCTCACGCCTGGTTACTGTTTTTGTGATTGTTTGTGTGTGTGTCTGGCTGTTGGTTTTTTTTTTTTTATGTAAGTTTACTTACCAGAGTAATTAACACCTGTTTCTGCAGTACAGGGAGGAAGTTCTACACTCGTGGGACCCTGTCTCATTAGATTTGGCCATTTGATTTTTTCTTTTACTTTCTATATTTTCCAAATTCAGTTTCCTATT
Organism: Panulirus ornatus; assembly: GCF_036320965.1. Lineage (NCBI taxonomy): Eukaryota > Metazoa > Arthropoda > Malacostraca > Decapoda > Palinuridae > Panulirus > Panulirus ornatus. The sequence continues at coordinate 89,962,991 of NC_092227.1, forward strand.
TTATCATATTCCATTCATCAGTTACTGTTATAATGTAAAAGTACTTCTTTGCAAGGACATGTAATACTATTTATGTATTACGGGCAGAGTTTTACACATATGACTGTTCTCTCAACCTTGTATATGTACCATTTCTTATCACATATGCACACATACACGTTTATGACTGAATTATTCGTCTGTATATGAAGTGTGTGTGTATGCTCTATGCAAGAGTAAGTATGTGACATCTCTAAGTAGGTATAATGTTTGAGTAATAATTATTAGATTCTTAGACTTTGGTAATGACTCCACATACTTGGATTGTAAAACGTAATGGTGTTATGATTCTTATTTCAGAGATGATATTAAAGAGTAAAGATTAACTCCGTTATTAAGATGTGCTGACGTTGAATTGTTACCGTTCATTCTTTAGTGGTGGTTTGATATTGGATGGTTTGTGCATTATGCATGGCAGCTTGAGACAGAGTGCAAACGAATGTGGCCTTTTTTTGTCTTTTTCCTAACTCTCCCTCTCACGCAGGGGGGTTGGGGGTCATGTGTAATGTGTGGCGGGTTGGCGAGAGGAATGGATGAAGGCAGCAAGCGTGAATATGTACATGTGTGTATATGTACATGTCTATGTATGTATATGTAGGTATACGTTGAAGTATATAGGTATGTATATGTGCGCGTGTGGGCGTTTATGTATAAACATGTGTATGTGGGTGGGTTGGGCCAATCTTTCGTCTGTTTCCTTACGCTGCCTCGCTGACGCGGGAGACGGCGATTAAGTATAATAATGATAAAAACTATATATATATATATATATATATATATATATATATATATATATATATATATATATATATATATATATATATATTTCCCAGCTAATTGGGATGCAAGTTTGAGTGGAGAAAAATTGGAGGAAGTGAAGTATGTTAGGTAACTGGGAGTGGACTTAGTAGCGGCTGGAACCATAGAAGAGGAAGGGAGCAAAGGTTCTGTGAACAATGAAAAATATGTAGAAGGAGAGGACGTTATCTCGGAGAGCAAAAATGGGTATGTTTGAAGGAATAGTGGTTCTAACAATGTTATGTGGTTGCGAGGCATGCCTTGGGCTATAGATAGGGTTGTAAAGAGGAGGGTGGATATGTTGGAAATGAAATGTTTGAGGACAATATGTGGTGTGGGGTGGTTTGATCGAGTAAGTAATGAAAGGGTAAGAGAGATATGTGGAAATAAAGAGAGTGTGGTTGAGAGTGCAGAAGAGGATGTGTTGAAATGGTTTGGACATATGAAGAGAAAGAGTGAGGAAAGATTGACAAAGGGGATATATGTGTCAGAGGTGAAGGGAACAAGGAGAAAGAGGAAATCAAACTGGAGGTGGAAGGATGGAGTGAAAAAGATTATGAGCGATCGGGGCCTGAACATACAGGAAGGGGAGAGGCATGCAAGGAAGAGAATGAATTGGAACGATGTAGTATACGGGGTTCAATACTGTCAGTGGACTGAACCAGGGCATATGAAGCGTCATGAGTAAACCATGGAAGGGTATGTGGGGCCAGGATGTGGATAGGGAATTTTGGTTTTGTTGCATTACACATGACAGCTAGAGACTGAGTGTGAACGAATGTGGCTTTTTTTTGTCTGTTTTCCTGGCACTACCTCGCTGAAGCGGGGAGTAGCGATGCTGTTTCGTGTGTGGCTGGGTAACGACAGGAATGGATGAAGGCAAGCATGAATATATACATGTGTATATATGTATAAGTCTATATATATGTATGTATATATTTATATATATGTGCGTTTATGTATATATGTGTGTATATGAGTGGATGGGCCATTCTTTGTCTTACCTGCCACTACCTCGCTGATGGGGGAAACAGCGATGAAGTATAATAAATTAATAAGATATTTATGATCTATTTATTCATACTTGACCGGCGTTTACTGCGTCAGAGAGGTAGCGCCAGGAAACTGACGAAGAATGGCCCATCCACTCGCGCACACACACACACACACACACACACATGCGCACATGCATATATATATATATATATATATATATATATATATATATATATATATATATATATATATATATATATATATTTTTGCTTTGTCGCTGTCTCCCGCGTTTGCGAGGTAGCGCAAGGAAACAGACGAAAGAAATGGCCCAACCCACCCCCATACACATGCCTTGATTCAATCCACTGACAGCACGTCAACCCCGGTATACCACATCGCTCCAATTCACTCTATTCTTTGCCCTCCTTTCACCCTCCTGCATGTTCAGCCCCGATCACACAAAATCTTTTTCACTCCATCTTTCCACCTCCAATTTGGTCTCCCTCTTCTCCTCGTTCCCTCCACTTCCGACACATATATCCTCTTGGTCAATCTTTCCTCACTCATTCTCTCCATGTGACCAAACCATTTCAAAACACCCTCTTCTGCTCTCTCAACAACGCTCTTTTTATTTCCACACATCTCTCTTACCCTTACGTTACTTACTCGAGCAAACCACCTCACACCACACATTATCCTCAAACATCTCATTTCCAGCACATCCATCCTCCTGCGCACAACTCTATCCATAGTCCACGCCTCGCAACCATACAACATTGTTGGAACCACTATTCCTTCAAACATACCCATTTTTGCTTTCCGAGATAATGTTCTCGACTTCCACACATTCTTCAAGGCTCCCAGAATTTTCGCCCCCTCCCCCACCCTATGATCCACTTCCGCTTCCATGGTTCCATCCGCTGCCAGATCCACTCCCAGATATCTAAAACACTTCACTTCCTCCAGTTTTTCTCCATTCAAACTCACCTCCCAATTGACTTGACCCTCAACCCTACTGTACCTAATAACCTTGCTCTTATTCACATTTACTCTTAACTTTCTTCTTTCACACACTTTACCAAACTCAGTCACCAGCTTCTGCAGTTTCTCACATGAATCAGCCACCAGTGCTGTATCATCAGCGAACAACAACTGACACACTTCCCAAGCTCTCTCATCCCCAACAGACTTCATACTTGCCCCTCTTTCCAAAACTCTTGCATTCACCTCCCTAACAACCCCATCCATAAACAAATTAAACAACCATGGAGACATCACACACCCCTGCCGCAAACCTACATTCACTGAGAACCAATCACTTTCCTCTCTTCCTACACGTACACATGCCTTACATCCTCGATAAAAACTTTTCACTGCTTCTAACAACTTTCCTCCCACACCATATATTCTTAATACCTTCCACAGAGCATCTCTATGAACTCTATCATATGCCTTCTCCAGATCCATATTTATATATATTTTTTTTTTTTTTATACTTTGTCGCTGTCTCCCGCGTTTGCGAGGTAGCGCAAGGAAACAGACGAATGAAATGGCCCAACCACCCCCCCATACACATGTATATACATACGTCCACACACGCAAATATACATACCTACACAACTTTCCATGGTTTACCCCAGACGCTTCACATGCCTTGATTCAATCCACTGACAGCACATCAACCCCGGTATACCACATTGCTCCAATTCACTCTATTCCTTGCCCTCCTTTCACCCTCCTGCATGTTCAGGCCCCGATCACACAAAATCTTTTTCACTCCATCTTTCCACCTCCAATTTGGTCTCCCTCTTCTCCTCGTTCCCTCCACCTCCGACACATATATCGTCTTGGTCAGTCTTTCCTCACTCAATCTCTCCATGTGCCCAAACCACTTCAAAACACCCTCTTCTGCTCTCTCAACCACGCTCTTTTTATTTCCACACATCTCTCTTACCCTTACGTTACTCACTCGATCAAACCACCTCACACCACACATTGTCCTCAAACATCTCATTTCCAGCACATCCATCCTCTTGCGCACAACTCTATCCATAGCCCACGCCTCGCAACCATACAACATTGTTGGAACCACTATTCCTTCAAACATACCCATTTTTGCTTTCCGAGATAATGTTCTCGACTTCCACACATTCTTCAAGGCCCCCAGAATTTTCGCCCCCTCACCCACCCTATGATCCACTTCCGCTTCCATGGTTCCATCCGCTGCCAGATCCACTCCCAGATATCTAAAACACTTCACTTCCTCCAGTTTTTCTCCATTCAAACTCACCTCCCAATTGACTTGACCCTCAACCCTACTGTACCTAATAACCTTGCTCTTATTCACATTTACTCTTAACTTTCTTCTTCCACACACTTTACCAAACTCAGTCACCAGCTTCTGCAGTTTCTCACATGAATCAGCCACCAGCGCTGTATCATCAGCGAACAACAACTGACTCACTTCCCAAGCTCTCTCATCCCCAAGAGACTTCATACTTGCCCCTCTTTCCAAGACTCTTGCATTTACCTCCCTAACAACCCCATCCATAAACATATATATATATATATATATATATATATATATATATATATATATTTTTTTTTTTTTTTTGCTTTGTCGCTGTCTCCCGCGTTTGCGAGGTAGCGCAAGGAAACAGACGAAAGAAATGGCCCAACCCACCCCCATACGCATGTATATACATACGTCCACACACGCAAATATACATACCTACACAGCTTTCCATGGTTTACCCCAGACGCTTCACATGCCTTGATTCAATCCACTGACAGCACGTCAACCCCGGTATACCACATCGCTCCAATTCACTCTATTCCTTGCCCTCCTTTCACCCTCCTGCATGTTCAGGCCCCGATCACACAAAATCTTTTTCACTCCATCTTTCCACCTCCAATTTGGTCTCCCTCTTCTCCTTGTTCCCTACACCTCCGACACATATATCCTCTTGGTCAATCTTTCCTCACTTATATATATATATATATATATATATATATATATATATATATATATATATATATATATATATATATCTTTCTTTCTTTTTCTTTCGACCTTCGCCATTTCCCGAGTTAGCGAAGTAGCGCTAAGAACAGAGAACTGGGCCTTTGAGGGAATATCCTCACCTGGCCCCCTTCTCTGTTCCTTCTTTTGGAAAAAAAAAAAAAAAAATAATGAGAGGGGAGGATTTCCAGCTCCCCGCTCCCTCCCCCTTTAGTCAGCTTCTACGACACGCAGGGAATACGTGGGAAGTATTCTTTCTCCCCAATCCCCAGGGATATACTCCCAAATACATGATCAAAAATAATTCCCTTACATCTTCATCTTTTATTAAATCTGTAAAATTTTCAAATCATCTGATATTCACAGTTTTGTATGTACAACCATAATAAAAAGAAGTTATTAATTCCTGTGACTTAACTTATCAACATTTTGTACCTATGAATAACTCTGAGCTGTGTGTGGATAAAATGACTCTTGATCTGGAAAAGAGTATGCCTTAGAATTGTATTTAACATGAGCACACACAAGGAATAAAGATTCTCACCCAAAAATATACAGTACTGTTCTCAGTGAATGTAGGTTTGCGGCAGGGGTGTGTGATGTCTCCATGGTTATTTAATTTGTTTATGGATGGGGTTGTTAGGGAGGTAAATGCAAGAGTTTTGGAAAGAGGGGCAAGTATGAAGTCTGTTGGGGATGAGAGAGCTTGGGAAGTGAGTCAGTTGTTGTTCGCTGATGATACAGCGCTGGTGGCTGATTCATGTGAGAAACTGCAGAAGCTGGTGACTGAGTTTGGTAAAGTGTGTGGAAGAAGAAAGTTAAGAGTAAATGTGAATAAGAGCAAGGTTATTAGGTACAGTAGGGTTGAGGGTCAAGTCAATTGGGAGGTGAGTTTGAATAGAGAAAAACTGGAGGAAGTGAAGTGTTTTAGATATCTGGGAGTGGATCTGGCAGCGGATGGAACCATGGAAGCGGAAGTGGATCATAGGGTGGGGGAGGGGGCAAAAATTCTGGGGGCCTTGAAGAATGTGTGGAAGTCGAGAACATTATCTCGGAAAGCAAAAATGGGTATGTTTGAAGGAATAGTGGTTCCAACAATGTTGTATGGTTGCGAGGCGTGGGCTATGGATAGAGTTGTGCGCAGGAGGATGGATGTGCTGGAAATGAGATGTTTGAGGACAATGTGTGGTGTGAGGTGGTTTGATCGAGTGAGTAACGTAAGGGTAAGAGAGATGTGTGGAAATAAAAAGAGCGTGGTTGAGAGAGCAGAAGAGGGTGTTTTGAAGTGGTTTGGGCAGATGGAGAGAATGAGTGAGGAAAGATTGACCAAGAGGATATATGTGTCGGAGGTGGAGGGAACGAGGAGAAGAGGGAGACCAAATTGGAGGTGGAAAGATGGAGTGAAAAAGATTTTGTGTGATCGGGGCCTGAACATGCAGGAGGGTGAAAGGAGGGCAAGGAATAGAGTGAATTGGAGCGATGTGGTATACCGGGGTTGACGTGCTGTCAGTGGATTGAATCAAGGCATGTGAAGCGTCTGGGGTAAACCATGGAAAGCTGTGTAGGTATGTATATTTGCGTGTGTGGACATATGTATATACATGTGTATGGGGGGGGTTGGGCCATTTCTTTCGTCTGTTTCCTTGCGCTACCTCGCAAACGCGGGAGACAGCGACAAAGTATAATAAAATAAATAAATAAAATACTGTTCATCCTGATCAGTAAACCATGATATGCTTTTATGAAGAGACAGAATTTGTATCTTTGACAATATTCCAGAATTTACTAGATCTTGGAGGACAGATTGTAAGTTAGCTCCAAACAATTCTATTGTATTAAGATTTGGTGCTGCATTAACCAAAAGATCTATACAACTCATTTCAGATGCATTTAAAGACTTAACACTCATACCTAGAGATTTCAGCTTTGGTAATTTATTCAGGCCAACTATTGGGAAGCCAGCATCCACTTCAATCCTTGATGCATGAACTGAGAAAACCATCAAACATGGGCACATATCTAAACACTTGAAAAGTACCCTTGCATCAAGGACTTCAAATGTACTTCAATGTAATTCATTTGAAGTAGCTCCTGAAGTTTCAAGAACTGGGATGCAAACACTTAAAGTATCTAAATAATCTTCAACAAGAGGTGATGAATGAGAGAAGCTTGTACATCTCAGTCATTCAACAATATCTTTAATCTTTTCACTTAATTCTTTGGGTTCAGACATCTCATGATAGGTGTGAAAAATTGAAACATGTTTTACTGCTGGATATGTCAGGGATGGCTCACCTTTATTCCAGTTTTCTAGTGTTTATCCTTATTGTAAACTCTACTGTATCAAGATGATAACTTCCTTTTCCTTGTAGGCACAAGGGTGGGTCTAGTAAAGATTTCAGAATGGTAGGAGTAAGCTTACTTTCAGCTATACTTTTTGTCCAGTATGTTTTAATCCTTGGATAAAAATGCTGAAGAAAAAACATTATGTCATCATTTACTAAGTCCATTAACATATTCACACTTTTCAGCTTAGGAAATGAGTTTCAATTGTTCCTTGAAGTCTACATGATTTACTACATGATTTTTGTCCTTACCACCAAAATATGCTTTGAAAAGATATTCTTCACTAACTACATTATGGCCACTCAGTGTTATGGATTCAATATTTGGGCAATGTTTTCTTAACTGTGTGAGAACATGATTACTCAGATTTTTGTAAAGATGAATATCTCTTAGATAAGGTGAATTCTTTATCAGAACAATGATAGGCATGCAGTTACGGAAATTTATGAAGGTTGTATATATTGTTTCTAATCCAAATGGGACCAGGAATTACAAAAACTCTGCAAAGCTACGGCTTAGTCTGCTGTCATACACCTCTCTGCTTTGGCTGATGAATCCAGCTTCTAGACAAAACATTATTTGAATAGTCAACAAGAAGAGAGGCTCACAGTCATCGACTGGCATTAAAAATGTCAGCACATCAGCACAAGCTACACCAACATGATGACGCAAATTCGAACCATGACTTGATAAACACTCATCAGTGCGATACCATTGCTGGACACTCTGGAGATGTCTAATAAGAGTTCTCTTATTTGAACCTGTTTTCTTTGTAAATTTGGAAGTTTTTGGTTTTATCTCTCCATCCCAATATTTTGATATAGCTGGTAGGGTGGTTTGAATAAGCTGATGAGCAACTCTACGTGCAGACTGTTTAACAAGACTTCCTGGCGTTCATGTTACTTCTTCAGGCAACTCCATGTCTGTGATTCAACATCCACAGTAATATTGTTGTGCCACTGATGAAGGATGCAGCAGATATATATGCAGGAGGGTGAAAGGCGGGCAAGGAATAGAGTGAATTGGATCGATGTGGTATACCGGGGTTGATGTGCTGTCAGTGGATTGAATCAGGGCATGTGAAGCGTCTGGGGTAAACCATGGAAAGTTGTGTGGGGCCTGGATGTGGAAAGGGAGCTGTGGTTTGGGGCATTATTGCGTGGCAGCTAGAGACTGAGTGTGAACGAATGGGGCCTTTGTTGTCTTTTCCTAGTGCTACCTCGCACACATGAGGGGGGAGGGGGAAGGTATTCCATGTGTGGCGAGGTGGCGATGGGAGTGAATGGGGGCAGACAGTGTGAATTGTGTGCATGGGTATATATGTATGTGTCTGTGTATGGTGTATGTATATATATGTGTACATTGAGATGTATAGGTATGTATATTTGCGTGTGTGGACGTGTGTGTGTATACATTGTGTGTGGGGGTGGGTTGGGCCATTTCTTTCGTCTGTTTACTTGCGCTACCTCGCAAACGCGGGAGACAGCGACAAAGCAAAATAAAAAATAAATAAATATATATATATATATATATATATATATATACTCAACAAACTTATACCTCTGTAATTTGAGCACTCACTCTTATCCCCTTTGCCTTTGTACAATGGCACTATGCACGCATTCCGCCAATCCTCAGGCACCTCACCATGAGTCATACATACATTAAATAACCTTACCAACCAGTCAACAATACAGTCACCCCCTTTTTTAATAAATTCCACTGCAATACCATCCAAACCTGCTGCCTTGCTGGCTTTCATCTTCCGCAAAGCTTTCACTAGCTCTTCTCTGTTTACCAAATCATTTTCCCTAACCCTCTCACTTTGCACACCACCTCGACCAAAACACCCTATATCTGCCACTCTATCATCAAACACATTCAACAAACCTTCAAAATACTCACTCCATCTCCTTCTCACATCACCACTACTTGTTATCACCTCCCCATTTGCGCCCTTCACTGAAGTTCCCATTTGCTCCCTTGTCTTACGCACTTTATTTACCTCCTTCCAGAACATCTTTTTATTCTCCCTAAATTTAATGATACTCTCTCACCCCAACTCTCATTTGCCCTTTTTTTCACCTCTTGCACCTTTCTCTTGACCTCCTGTCTCTTTCTTTTATACATCTCCCACTCAATTGCATTTTTTCCCTGCAAAAATCGTCCAAATGCCTCTCTCTTCTCTTTCACTAATACTCTTACTTCTTCATCCCACCACTCACTACCCTTTCTAATCAACCCACCTCCCACTCTTCTCATGCCACAAGCATCTTTTGCGCAATCCATCACTGATTCCCTAAATACATCCCATTCCTCCCCCACTCCCCTTACTTCCATTGTTCTCACCTTTTTCCATTCTGTACTCAGTCTCTCCTGGTACTTCCTCACACAGGTCTCCTTCCCAAGCTCACTTACTCTCACCACCCTCTTCACCCCAACATTCACTCTTCTTTTTTGAAAACCCATACAAATCTTAACCTTAGCCTCCACAAGATAATGATCAGACATCCCTCCAGTTGCACCTCTCAGCACATTAACATCCAAAAGTCTCTCTTTCGCACGCCTGTCAATTAACACGTAATCCAATAACGCTCTCTGGCCATCTCTCCTACTTACATAAGTATACTTATGTATATCTCGCTTTTTAAACCAGGTATTCCCAATCATCAGTCCTTTTTCAGCACATAAATCTACAAGCTCTTCACCATTTCCATTTACAACACTGAACACCCCATGTATACCAATTTTTCCCTCAACTGCCACATTACTCACCTTTGCATTCAAATCACCCATCACTATAACCCGGTCTCGTGCATCAAAACCACTAACACACTCATTCAGCTGCTCCCAAAACCATGTATACCCCATGTATACCAATTATTCCCTCAACTGCCACATTACTCACCTTTGCATTCAAATCACCCATCACTATAACCCGGTCTCGTGCATCAAAACCACTAACACACTCATTCAGCTGCTCCCAAAACATGATCTTTCTTCTCATGCCCAGGTGCATATGCACCAATAATCACCCACCTCTCTCCATCAACTCTCCATGTATATATATATGTGTATATATTATATATATACTATCCCTGGGGATAGGGGATTAAGAATACTTCCCACGTATTCCCTGCGTGTCGTAGAAGGCGACTAAAAGGGGAGGGAGCGGGGGGCTGGAAATCTTCCCCTCTCGTTTTTTTTTTTTTTTTTTTTTTTTTTTTTTTTTTTTTTTTTTTCAAAAGAAGGAACAGAGAATTGAGCCAGGTGAGGGTATTCCTTCAAAGGCCCAGTCCTCTGTTCTTAACGCTACCTCGCTAATGCGGGAAATGGCGAATAGTTTGAAAGAATAGTGGTTCCAACAATGTTGTATGGTTGCGAGGCGTGGGCTATGGATAGAGTTGTGCGCAGGAGGATGGATGTGCTGGAAATGAGATGTTTGAGGACAATGTGTGGTGTGAGCTGGTTTGATCGAGTGAGTAACGTAAGGGTAAGAGAGATGTGTGGAAATAAAAAGAGCGTGGTTGAGAGAGCAGAAGAGGGTGTTTTGAAGTGGTTTGGGCACATGGAGAGGATGAGTGAGGAAAGATTGACCAAGAGGATATATGTGTCGGAGGTGGAGGGAACGAGGAGAAGAGGGAGACCAAATTGGAGGTGGAAAGATGGAGTGAAAAAGATTTTGTGTGATCGGGGCCTGAACATGCAGGAGGGTGAAAGGAGGGCAAGGAATAGAGTGAATTGGAGCGATGTGGTATACCGGGGTTGATGTGCTGTCAGTGGATTGAATCAAGGCATGTGAAGCGTCTGGGGTAAACCATGGAAAGCTGTGTAGGTATGTATATTTGCATGTGTGGACGTATGTATATACATGTGTATGGGGGGGGGGTTGAGCCATTTCTTTCGTCTGTTTCCTTGCGCTACCTCGCAAACGCGGGAGACAGCGACAAAGTATAAAAAAAAATATATATATATATATATATATGTAGTGAATGTAGGTTTGCGGCAGGGGTGTGTGATGTCTCCATGGTTGTTTAATTTGTTTATGGATGGGGTTGTTAGGGAGGTAAATGCAAGAGTTTTGGAAAGAGGGGCAAGTATGAAGTCTGTTGGGGATGAGAGAGCTTGGGAAGTGAGTCAGTTGTTGTTCGCTGATGATACAGCGCTGGTGGCGGATTCATGTGAGAAACTGCAGAAGCTGGTGACGGAGTTTGGTAAAGTGTGTGGAAGAAGAAAGTTAAGAGTAAATGTCAATAAGAGCAAGGTTATTAGGTACAGTAGGGTTGAGGGTCAAGTCAATTGGGAGGTGAGTTTGAATGGTGAGAGGCTGGAGGAAGTGAAGTGTTTTAGATATCTGGGAGTGGATCTGTCAGCGGATGGAACCATGGAAGCGGAAGTGGATCATAGGGTGGGGGAGGGGGCGAAAATTTTGGGAGCCTTGAAAAATGTGTGGAAGTCGAGAACATTATCCCGGAAAGCAAAAATGGGTATGTTTGAAGGAATAGTAGTTCCAACAATGTTGTATGGTTGCGAGGCGTGGGCTATGGATAGAGTTGTGCGTAGGAGGATGGATGTGCTGGAAATGAGATGTTTGAGGACAATGTGTGGTGTGAGGTGGTTTGATCGAGTAAGTAACGTAAGGGTAAGAGAGATGTGTGGAAATAAAAAGAGCGTGGTTGAGAGAGCAGAAGAGGGTGTTTTGAAATGGTTTGGGCACATGGAGAGAATGAGTGAGGAAAGATTGACCAAGAGGATATATGTGTCGGAGGTGGAGGGAACGAGGAGAAGAGGGAGACCAAATTGGAGGTGGAAAGATGGAGTGAAAAGGATTTTGTGTGATCGGGGCCTGAACATGCAGGAGGGTGAAAGGAGGGCAAGGAATAGAGTGAATTGGAGCGATGTGGTATACAGGGGTTGACGTGCTGTCAGTGGATTGAATCAAGGCATGTGAAGCGTCTGGGGTAAACCATGGAAAGCTGTGTAGGTATGTATATTTGCGTGTGTGGACGTGTGTATGTACATGTGTATGGGGGGGTTGGGCCATTTCTTTCGTCTGTTTCCTTGCGCTACCTCGCAAACGCGGGAGACAGCGACAAAGTATAAAAAAAAAAAAAAATATATATATATATATATATTTATTTATTATTCATATATTTATATATTTATATATATATATATATTACTTATATATATATATATATATATATATATATATATATATATATATATATATATATATATATATATATATATATATATATTTATTTATTATTTATATATTTATATATATATATATATATATTTATTATTTATATATATATATATATATATATATATATATATATATATATATATATATATATATATATATTTTATTTATTTATTTTGCTTTGTCGCTGTCTCCCGCGTTAGCGAGGTAGCGCAAGGAAACAGACGAAAGAAATGGCCCAACCCACCCACATACACATGTATATACATACACGTCCACACACGCAAAATATACATACCTATGCATCTCAATGTACACATATCTATACACACACAGACATATACATATATACACGGGTACATAATTCATACTGTCTGCCTTTATTTATTTTCATCGCCACCCCGCCACACATGGAATAACAACCCCTTCCCCCCCTCATGTGTGCGAGGTAGCGCTAGGAAAAGACAACAAAGGCCCCATTCGCTCACACTCAGTCTCTAGCTGTCATGTAATAATGCACCGAAACCACAGCTCCCTTTCCACATCCAGGCCCCACAGAACTTTCCATGGTTTACCCCAGATGCTTCACATGCCCTGGTTCAATCCATTGACAGGACGTCGACCCCGGCATACCACATCGTTCCAATTCACTCTATTCCTTGCACACCTTTCACCCTCCTGCATGTTCAGGCCCCGATCACCCAAAATCTTTTTCACTCCATATTTCCACCTCCAATTTGGTCTCCCACTTCTCTTTCCCTCCACCTCTGACACATATATCCTCTTGGTCAATCTTTCCTCACTCATTCTCTCCATGTGACCAAACCATTTCAAAACACCCTCTTCTTCTCTCTCAACCACACTCTTTTTATTTCCACAAATCTCTCATCCACCCTCCTGCACACAACACTATCCATAGCCCATGCCTCGCAACCATACAACATTGTTGGAACCACTATTCCTTCAAACATACCCATTTTTGCTTTCCGAGATAATGTTCTCAACTTCCACACATTCTTCAAGGCTCCCAGGATTTTCACCCCCTCCCCCACCCTATGATTCACTTCCGCTTCCATGGTTCCATCCGCTGCCAGATCCACTCCCAGATATCTAAAACACTTCACTTCCTCCAGTTTTTCTCCATTCAAACTTACCTCCCAATTGACTTGACCCTCAACTCTACTGTACCTAATAACCTTGCTCTTATTCACATTTACTCTTAACTTTCTTCTTTCACACACTTTACCAAACTCAGTCACCAGCTTCTGCAGTTTCTCACATGAATCAGCCATCAACGCTGTATCATCAGCGAACAACAACTGACTCACTTCCCAAGCTCTCTCATCCAAAACTCTTGCTTTTACCTCCCTAACAACCCCATCCATAAACAAATTAAACAACCATGGAGACATCACACACCCCTACTGCAAACCTACATTCACTGAGAACCAATCACTTTCCTCTCTTCCTACACGTACACATGCCTTACATCCTCGATAAAAACTTTTCACTGCTTCTAACAACTTGCCTCCCACACCATATATTCTTAATACCTTCCACAGAGCATCTCTATCATATGCCTTCTCCAGATCCATAAATGCTACATACAAATCCATTTGCTTTTCTAAGTATTTCTCACATACATTCTTCAAAGCAAACACCTGATCCACACATCCTCAACCATTTCTGAAACCACACTGCTCTTCCCCAATCTGATGCTCTGTATATGCCTTCACCCTCTCAATCAATACCCTCCCATATAATTTACCAGGAATGCTCAACAAACTTATACCTCTGTAATTTGAGCACTCACTCTTATCCCCTTTGCCTTTGTACAATGGCACTATGCACGCATTCCGCCAATCCTCAGGCACCTCACCATGAGTCATACATACATTGAATAACCTTACCAACCAGTCAACAATACAGTCACCCCCTTTTTTAATAGATTCCACTGCACTACCATCCAAACCTGCTGCCTTGCTGGCTTTCATCTTCCGCAAAGCTTTTACTACCTCTTCTCTGTTTACCAAATCATTTTCCCTAACCCTCTCACTTTGCACACCACCTTGACCAAAACACCCTATATCTGCCACTCTATCATCAAACACATTCAACAAACCTTCAAAATACTCACTCCATCTCCTTCTCACATCACCACTACTTGTTATCACCTCCCCATTTGCGCCCTTCACTGAAGTTCCCATTTTCTCCCTTGTCTTACGCACTTTATTTACCTCCTTCCAAAACATCTTGTTATTCTCCCTAAAATTTAATGATACTCTCTCACCCCAACTCTCATTTGCCCTCTTTTTCACCTCTTGCACCTTTCTCTTGACCTCCTGTCTCTTTCTTTTATACATCTCCCACTCAATTGCATTTTTTCCATGCAAAAATCGTCCAAATGCCTCTCTCTTCTCTTTCACTAATAATCTTACTTCTTCATCCCACCACTCACTACCCTTTCTAATCAACCCATTCTTTGTCTATTTCCTGGCACTACCTCTCTGACATGGAAAACAAAGAGGACATATGTGGTAGAGGTGGAGGGAACAAGGAGAAGTGGGAGACCAAATTGCAGGTGGAAGGATGGAGTGAAAAAGATTATGAGTGATCAGGACCTGAACATACAGGAAGGTGAAAGGAGTGCAAGGAATAGGGTGAATTGGAATGATGTGGTATATCTGGGTTGACGTGCTATCAGCGGATTGAACCAGGGCATGTGAAGCGTTTGGGATAAACCATTGAAAGTTTTGTGGGGGCCTGGATGTGGAAAGGGAGCTGTGGTTTCGATGCATTACACATGACAGCTAGAGACAGAGTGTGAACGAATGTGGCCTTTTGTTGTCTTTTCCTGGCGCCACCTCGCATGCACACTTGAGGGAGGGTGCCATTTCATGTGTGGCGATGTGGCGACAGGAATGAATGTGTATATATGTATATGTCTGTGTATGTATACGTTGAAATATATAGGCATGTATATGTGCGTGTGGACGTGTATGTATATACATGTGTATGTGGGTGGGTTTGGCCATTCTTTTGTCTGTTTCTTTGCGCTACCTCGCTAACGCGGGAGACAGCGAAAAGTATAACAAGTATGAATAATTTACATACTATTTTTATTATACTTAATTACTGCTCCCTTCCTTATATCTCCTTACATATCACCAAACTTAAGTAAGATTGCTCCAAAATACTTAAATTCTTTCACTTCTTCCGGTCTTCCTCTCCCACCATGCCTATAACACAGTACACTTTCTTCTTTCACTCTATAGGGCTTTGGAAAATCTGTACTTTCACTCTGTTTCCTTTCAAACACCATTACTGTACTTTTGTTTGCATATACCTTCAATTGTCTATGCTTACTCATCATAAAAGACACTTACAACCTTCGGTAACTCCTCTTCACACCCCACAAACATCACAGTATAATCTCCAAACAGGTTTGTCATTACCACCATACCTTAACACCACACTCCATCTCTGCACCCCCTTTTCCTAGTTTTGCTTTCAACTTTTTTAAAAAGCCATGGTGACATTACACAACCCGGCCTCACACCCACATGTTTACCGAATCTTTCACTAATTTTTCCATCCACTCTTACACTTGCATTTGCTACTCTGTAGAAGACTCAAATACCATCCAACAGTTATCTCCCACCTTATATAACGGTAACGAATCCCATGAAGCATTCTACTTGACTCTGTCTTACACTTTCTCCAGATCCATTAAAAACTGCAGCACTTGTTACCTCTTTGCTGGGTACTTTTCCGCTCTCATTTTCACCCAAAACTCTGATTATGCATCCCCTACCTTTCCTAAAACCCCCTTGCTCCTCACTTATACATTGTCACTTCCATCACTCTTATTAGTCAGAACTCTTGCATACACTTATCCTGGTGACTTAATGGACTTATTTCCCTATAATTGCTACATACATCCCTAGCACCTTTTCCTTTGTGTAAAGGACAATAATAGCTTTTACCCAATCATCAGGAACAACCGTCTGTTTCCATGCTAGATTACATATCAAATGTATCTAGTCTATCACACTTTCCCTTCCATACTTCAGTATTTCATCCTTAATCCCACCTACTCCAAGTGTGTTGTCAACCTTCAGCCTCATTATTGCCCTCTTTACCTCCCATCTTGTTATAGGCCCTTGCATCTGTATCCTCTTCCTTCCATCCTTCATACCCATGTATGTAACAGCTCCTGCCTCACCTCCCACATTTATCAGTTCTTCATAATATTCTTTCCATCTTCCTGTCACTTCCTCCTTTTGATCAGCAACTCCCCTTCCTTACTTCTCACATAGCATATCCACTTTTACATTCTTCTCTTTCCTTTTTTGCCACTTTCCAGTACAATTTCTTATTTTCCCTAAACTTTTCATTCAATTTTCTTCCAAAATCTTTATCTATTTTCTCTTCCTTTCCTTTATCATCTTAACATTCCACTGACATATTTTATATTCTTCCCTCCTCTTTTGCTGAATGGAGTAATCCCCATATTTTATCTGGAGATGGTCTCATCTCAGTATGGTGCTTACAAAGACCCTGAGCTATGTGGCCACTGCTTGTTCTTGGAAATGTCCTTTTGTATTTATGCTAAGTATTTCTTAATGCACAAACTTGAATGCAGTTTTAAGATTTGCTAACAAAAATTTGGTCTTAACTCTTCTTTGAAGGTGGGAACCTGGCAGTAGACTAGAGACGAAGGCTACTTAGGCCTAAGTCTTTCACAGATAGGTTTCTGCATCTTATTTCCTCCTGAAAGATAATCAGATTGAGGCCTTTTACTTTTGATTACCTATATATACCATTTGGAGAGGGAGTTTTGCACTCATGGGGTCTCATCTTTATCATACAACTCAGATTTCTGTTTGCTGTTTGGAGTAACCGTCTTCATTAATTTTAACCCATTTGGCCACAGCTGTTTCCCCACAAAATTTCTTATTTAAATCTTTTAACAAGCTTCTTGCTTAATTTCATATTATGTCCTCTAGTTGTTCTACCCTACATCTCTTAAAGAACTGTTAACTGTCTTCACCTTCAGTTTGTTTGAAAACTTAGAGTTGTGGCCAGAACAATCCTCTCTTCTCTGTGTATTGTTCTTGTTGTACAGACCAATAAACAGCAGAATTACAAAATTTAGGCTATTTATTGAGATTGTAATATGATTTTTTATAAGTTTGCATGTCTGCTTTAGGGATCTGGGCATTTCTTCCCTTTGCCATCTTAGAGGACTCAGGACACCCATTCTTCAAAATTAATTCCCATGCGAGATGCATGTCCACATGCACTTGATTCATCCCAGGTGTGATTAGGATACTGCATTGCTACATCTGGGGTTTTATATAATGAAAATGTTGAATTATTTAATTGGCTTTTGATTTTTATGGTAAAAGACTAATACACACCATGGTTATTAGATTCATATTTAGTTTGCTCCTTGTATATGTATCACTCTTAATTAGTGTATGATGTTTGTTCACAGTGTACCTGGCAGAGGAGCTTGAGGAGCCAGCATTCCAGTATGTTCCTGAGGCTCTGCCAACCAGTGTCAGCGTTGGAGTATCAGGAAGTCAGACAGCCCCACTCCATGAGTCCATGCTTTTACTTTCGGAAGGTTTAGAGGCTGGGTCCCTGGTAGCACAATTTGAACAGTTATACCGTCGTAAACCTGGTCTCACTGTCACAGAAGCTCGCAGACCAGAAAATGAAAAAAAGAACAGATATCGTGATATTTCACCATGTAAGTTTATTTAGATTCCCATGAATAGTGTCGGATACCATTTACACTACAAGCAAGTTTATCCTCAGTCCCATTTAGCACTTGTCAGGTATCACAGCACATTAAAGTAATAGGAATAATGAAAACAAAAAGAAAATTATGCAATTTTTTCAGCACTTTTTTCTTTTTTCCCTTTAAAGCAGGTTGATACGAACTGAATTTTTGCCTGGTAATTCTTTTAGCAAGTCAAAACCACACTTTCACTTTATCTGACTCATAGTGTCTTTCAGAGAATTTTGCTAGTGAAGTTGGCTGTCTTATCACTAAAGTAGTCCTCACTTATTAGCACAATGAAGTAAGAATGAAGGTTGCCTTGGGAAACCTCTAGAAAAAGGAAAGTAAAAGTTTAGATGCAGAGGAAAAAAAATCATACTGGAGGAAACATGAGAAAAAGGCAGTCTTTGAAAGTTCCTGTGGAATTTAGAGAATATATGGCAGACCAACAGGTGATGGAAATGATTTACAGTAATCAAAATAGTGATCAGTTCTTTGCTTTTTCCCACATTTACCTCCCTCACCACCCTAACCATAAGCATTAAATAGCCACAGTGATATCACACACTTTTGCCATAGACCATCCTCCACCAGGAACCACTCACTCTCCTCTCCTATTCACACACTGGTCATCCTCTCTTGATAATAACTTCTCTGTTTGTAATAGCTTTCTTCCCACACCATATTTATTTTATTCATTTATTATACTGTGTTGCTGTCTCCCGTGTTAGCGAGGTAGCGCAAGGAAACAGATGAAAGAATGGCCCAACCAACCGCATACACATGTATATACATACACGTCCAGACATGCACATATACATACCTATACATCTCAACGTATACATATATATATACACACACAGACATATACATATATACACATGTACATAATTCATACTGTCTGCCCTTATTCATTCCCATCACCACCTCACCACACATGAAATGACAACCCCCTCCCCCCGCATGTGCGCGAGGTAGCGCTAGGAAAAGACAACAAAGGCCACATTCATTCACACTCAGTCTCTAGCTGTCATGTATAATACACCGAAACCACAGCTCCTTTTCCACATCCAGGCTCCACGAAACTTTCCATGGTTTACTCCTGACACTTCACATGCCCTGGTTCAATCCATTGACAGCATGTCAACCCTGGTATAACACATTGTTCTAATTCACTTTATTCCTTGCATGCCTTTCACCCTCCTGCATGTTCAGGCCCTGATCACTCAAAATCTTTTTCACTCCATCTTTCCACCTCCAATTTGGTCTCCCTTTTCTCCTCGTTCCGTCCACCACTGACATGTATATCCTCTTTGTCAATCTTTCCTCACTCATTCTTTCCATGTGACCAAACCACTTCAAAACACCCTCATCTGTTCTCTCAACCACACTCTTTTTATTACCTCACGTCTCTGTTACCCTTTCATTACTTACTCAAACATCTCATTTCCAGCACATCCACCCTCCTCCACACAACTCTCCACACCTTGCAACCATATAACATTGTTGGAACCACTGTTCCTTCAAATATACCCATTTTTGTTTTCCAAGATAATGTTCTCGCCTTCCACACATTTTTCAACGCTCCCAGAACTTTCGCCCCCTCCCCCAGATCTTTGAATACCACATACAAATCATTCTGCTTTATTTATTACTTTACACACATTCTCTAAATCTAACATCTGATCCAAACATCCTCTACTGTTCCTCACCAGTCTGATGCTCTGTATATGACTTCATGCACTTAATCACCCCTTTTCCATACAACCAAGTACTCTAAACAAACTTATGCCTTCTTAGTTCAAACACTCACCTTTGCCACTCTTTCCTTTATACATTGGCACTATAGATGCATTCCATCAATCTTCAGGTACTTCACCATGATCCATACATACACTGAAATCCCAACCAAACATTCCTGCAACACATACACCCCTTTCATAAGAAAATTCAACTGCACTCCAGCTGCCTTATTACATTTCACATTGCGCAAGATTTTCACATGGTCACCAAGTGATGAGACAGATTGGTATAAGAATAACTTTAAATGGCAAAGAAGTGGGGGAAATGAAGTACTCTAAATACTTAGAAGAGAATGAATATGGCAACAGATGGAACCATGGGGACTGTAGTGAGTTATAGGGTGGGAGAGTAGGGATGATGTCCTAGGTGCATTGAAGAGTGTAATGAAGGAGAGTTCATTGTCTGTAAGGGAAAGAATGGGTATGTCTGAAGGTATAGGAGTCCCATTAGTGTTATTCTTGGGTCCAGAATGCAAAAGAATGAAAGAAGGTGGACATGCCTAAGGATAGCATGTGGTGCAAGCAGGGTTGATTGTGTTCAGAATGACATTTTGAGAAAGAGGTGTGGTGGTATGGTCAGTAATGAGAGAGCTGACCATGGTGTGCCAAAATGGTTTTGACACAGAAAGGAGGATTGTGGAAAGACTGACTAATGGGATCTTATGTGTCAAAAGTGAACGGGGAGAAGACCAATGAGATATAAGGATAGAATGAAAGGCTGTGGATTATTAGGGCCTGGTCATTTAGGAGGGTTAGTGGCATGTATAGGATATAATGAACTGGACTGATGTGGTATAGTAGAGGTGACATGCTGTCAGTGGGAACCAGGACATGTAAAATGGTCAGGGTAAACCATATAAAGTCTTGTCTTGTGGGGCCTGGCTGTGGATGATGAGCTATGGTTTTGGTGCATTGTACACAAAAGCTAGATAGTTGATGTGAGCAAGTATAACAATTGTTTGTGTATTCCTGATTGCACCTTGCTAAGGCAGGAAAAGCAGTTGTTTATATTGTAAGATGTTACTTACGAAAAGTTTGATTGGTGAATGCTAAACTTACCTGATTATTCCCTTCAGATGACACAACACGAGTCATCCTCACAAATGCACCATCAGGTGATTACATCAATTCCTCATATGTCAATATGGAGATTCAAGGATCGGGTATTATCAACCGCTATATTGCCTCTCAAGGTCCATTAGCAGGAACATGTACTGATTTCTGGCAGATGGTCTGGGAACAGCAGTCAACACTAATTGTCATGCTCACGACAGTTGTAGAGCAAGGCAGGTGAGTTGTAGTACTTGTATTTTATGATAAAAAGAGAATTCATTTTAACAAAGGTAATTTGATGCAGTATAATGGATATGGAAATGATTGAGACATTGAAGATTAATCAGCTGCAGTGTGAATGAGATTTTAGCTTAGGCATATGATAGCATTTTTCTTGTATAGATTTTGAAAAGATATTTGTTGGGATGTATAGGAATTTTTGCTCTTGTATTGATAAAGTTTATTTTGAAAAACTTTTCATTTAATTATTATGACACTGTATGAGCAATAAATTCACAAATATTTGGCAAGTAATAATATTTATTATATATTTTGTGGTATTTTATATATGTCAGCCTTGATTATCAATTCACAGAGTAAAATGCCATAGATACTGGCCAAGACTTTATGAGACAGTAGACTTTGGTACTCTGCAAGTCACCTGCCTTAAAGAGGAAGAGACTCCAGGTTTTGCCTTTAGGGAATTTACACTCATCAACACTGAGGTTAGTTTATTACCTTGAGATGGTACAGTATGGGCTTATGATTCATGTTTAATGAATATGTGTGTTATATATAATTTTGATTGCAGTGGATCTTTTCATGTGAGTTGCTACAGCTACCAATTTGTTCAGAACAAAAGCATTACTCTGACCACACACCATTCTCTACAACTTCTGAAACCACACTGCTCCTCCCCAATCTGATGCTCTGTGCATGCCTTCACCCTCTCAGTCAGTACCCTTCCATATAATTTTCCAGGTATACATAACAAATGTATGCCTCTGTAGTTTGAACACTCACCTTTACCCCCTTTGCCATTGTACAATGGCACTATACATGCATTTCATCAATCATCAGGCACTTCACCATGGTCTGTCTATACATACATTGAATATGCTTACCAGTCAATCAACAACACAGTCACCCCATTTCTTAGTAAATTCAACTGCAATACCATCCACTTCCTCTCCTTGCTCCTCTGCCTTGCTTGAAACAGGAAAGTTGACAAAAAAGGCTATGTTTGTTCACACAGTCTCTTGCTGTCATGTGAAATGCACCAAAACCAGGCCTCATAGACTTTTCCATGGTTTACCCCAGATGCTTCTTGTGCTCTGGTTCAGTCCATTGACAGCACATTGACCCTGGTATACAATTCACTACTCCTTGCATGCCTCTCACCCTCTTGTATGTTCACGCCCTGATCGCTCAAAATCTTTTTCACTCCCATCCCTCCACCTGTAATTTGGTCTCCTGCTTCTCCTTGCTCCCCCCACTTCTGACACATATATCCTATTTGTCAGTCTTTCCTCACTCATTCTCTCCATGTGTCCAAACCATTTCAACACACCCTCCTCTGCTCTCTCAACCACACTTTTTATTTCCACACATCTCTCTTACCTTTCATTACTTACTCAAACAAACCACCTTACACCACATATTGTCCTCAAACATTTCATTTCCAACACATCCACCCTCTTCCATACAAACCTATCTATACCCCATGTCTCACAACCATATGACATTGTTGGAACTACTATTTCTTCAAACATACTCATTTTTGCTCTCCAAGAAACTGTTCTCTCCTTCCACACATTTTTCATCACTCCCAGAACCTTCACCCCCTCCCCCACCGTGTGACTCACTTCTGCTTCCATGGTTCCCATTGCTGCTAAGTCCTCTACCAGATATTGAAAACAGATCACTTACTCCAGTTTTTCTCCATTCAAATGTACATCCCAGTTAACTTGTCCCTCAACTCTACTGAATCAAATAACCTTGCTCTTATACACATTCACTCCCAACTTTTTCCTTTCACACACTTTACCAAACTCAGTCACCAACTTCGCAGTTTCTTACTCGAATCAGCCACCAGAGCTGTATCATTGTTGAACAAAAACCGACTCACTTCCCAGGGCCTCTCATCCCCAACAGACTGCTTACTCGCCCCTCTCTCCAAAACTCTTGCATTTACCTCCCCATCTGTTAACAAATCAAGCAACCATGGGGACATCACACACCCCTGCCACAGACTGACCTTCACTGGGAACCAGTCACTCTCCTCTCTTCCTACTCATACACGTGCCTTACATCCTTAGTAAAAACTTTTCACTGCTTCTAGGAGCTTACCCTAATCCCTCATCATATGCTCTTAAGATCTTTCACAAAGCATATCTTTTAACCCAGTCATGTGCCTTCTCCAGATCCATAAATGCTACATGCAGATATATCTGTATTTCTAATTATTTCTCACTCATTCTTCTAAGCAAACTCCTGATCCACACATCCTCTACCACTTCTGAAACAACACTGCTCTTCCCCAAGCTGATGCTCTGTACATGCCTTCACCCTCTCAATCAGTGCCATCCTATATAATTTTCTAGGAATATTCATACTTGCTTGCCTCCTGGGATTGGGGGAAATAATTTAACTTCCATATTCCATGTTTTGTGTAAGGAGGGGGTATGAGCCAAAGTTGGAACCCCCTTCTTGTATTTCAATTTCGAAAAGAGGAAACAGAAGAAGGAGCCAGGCAGGGAGTGCTCATTCTCCTCAAAGGCTCAGGCTGGGGCATCTAAATGTGTGTGGGATGTAACCAAGATTAGAAGATAGGAGAGATAAGAAGTATGTTTGAGGAAGGAAACTTGGATGTCTGGCTCAGAGTTAAACAAAGCTCAAGGTAATGGGAAAGTATAGTTTAGAAATGCCATAGGAGTAAACTCAGAGGTTGGTGAGAAGACATGAGATAAGAAAGGAATAATCCAACTCTTGAATTAAGAGTAGTGGGAGTGTGTGATTGAGTGTAAGAAAGTAAAATTCTAGATTACTGTGGGCTAAATTGAAAGTAGATGGTGAGAGATGGGTGATCATTAGTGCTTATGCACCTGGCCATGAGAATATAGATCCTGAGAGGCAGTTGTTTTGGGAGCAGCTAAATGAGAGTGTCAGCAGTTTTGATGTAAGAGACTGGGTATTAGAGATGGGTGATTTAAATGTGAAAGTAAGAAATGTGGCAGTTGAGGGTATAATTGGGGCACATGAAGTATTCAGTGTTATGAATGGCTTGTGGAGTTGTAATCTGAAAAAGGACTGGTGATTGGGAATACCTGGTTTAAAAAGAGGGATTATTTATATTTATTTATAATTCTTAGTCGCTGTCTCCTGTGTTAGCAAGGTAGCACAACAAAACAGAAGAAAGAATGGCCCAACCCACCCAGATACACATTCATATACAAAAATGCCCACACATGCACATATACATACCTATACATTTCAATGTATACATACATATGCATACACAGACATATACATACATATGCATACACAGACATATACATACATATGCATACACAGACATATACATACATACACATGTACATATTCATACTTGCTGCTTTCATCCATTCCCGTCACCACCCCACCACACATGAAACAGCATGCCTCCCCCTGCTAGCGCACGAGGTAGTGCTTAGAAAAGACAACAAAGGCCACATTCATTCACACTCAATCTCTAGCTGTCATGTGTAATGCACCGAAACCACAGCTCCCTTTCCACATACAGGCCCCACAAAACTTTCCATGGTTTACCTCAGACGCTTCACATTCCCTGGTTCAATCCTTTGACAGCACGTCAACCCTGGTATACCACATCGTTCCAATTCACTCTATTCCTTGCATGCCTTTCACCCTCCCGTATGTTCAGGCCCCAATCGCTCAAAATCTTTTTCACTTTGTTCTTCCACCTCCAATTTTGTCTCCCACTTCTCTTCGTTCCCTCCACCTCTTGACACATATATCCTCTTTGTCAATCTTTCCTCACTCATTCTCTCCATGTGACCAAACCATTTCAATACACCCTCTTCTGCTCTCTCAACCACACTTCTTTTATTACCACACATTTCTCTTACCCTTTCATTACTGAATCAAACCACCTCACACCACATATTGTCCTCAAACATTTCATTTCCAACACATCCACCCTCCTCCATACAACCCTATCTATAACCCATGCCTTGCAACCGTATAACATTGTTAGATCCACCATTCCTTCAAACATACCCATTTTTGCTCACCGAGATAACATTCTTGCCTTCCACACATTCTTCAACGCTCCCAGAACCTTTGCCCCCTCCCCCACTCTGTGACTCACTTCTGCTTCCATGGTTCCATCTGCTGCTAAATCTACTCCCAGATATCTAAAACACTTCATTTCCTCCAGTTTTTCTCCATTCAAATTTACCTCCCAATTAACTTGTCCCTCAACCCTACTGAACCTAATTGCTCTTATTCACATTTACTCAGCTTTCTTCTTTCACACACTTTACCAAACTCAGTCACCAGCTTCTGCAGTTTCTCACCTGAATCATCCACCAATGCTGTATCATCAGCGAACAAGAACTGGCTCACTTCCCAAGCCCTCTCATCCACAACAGACTGCATACTTGCCCCTCTCTCCAAAACTCTTGCATTCACCTCCCTAAAAACCCCATCCTTGAACAAATTAAACTACCATGGAGACATCACGCACCACTGTTGCAAACGGACATTCACAGGGAACCAATCACTTTCCTCTCTTCCTACTCATACACATGCCTTACATCCTTGATAAAAACTTTTCACTGCTTCTAGCAACTTACCTCCCTGGGGATAGGGGAGAAAGAATACTTCCCATGCATTCCCGCGTGTTGTAGAAGGCGACTAAAGGGGATGGGAGCAGGGGCTAGAAACCCTCCCGTCCTTGTATTATAACTTTCTAAAAGGGGAAACAGAAGGAGGAGTCATGTAGGGAGTGCTCATCCTCCTGGAAGGCGCAGACTGGGGTGTCTAAAAAGAGGGATATACACAAGTATATGTATGTAAGTAGGAGAGATGGTCAGCAGGTTTTATTGGATTACATATTAATTGATATTAATTAATTAATTATCCCTGGGGATAGGGGATTAAGAATACTTCCCACGTATTCCCTGCGTGTTGTAGAAGGCGACTAAAAGGGGGGGGAGCGGGGGGCTGGAAATCCTCCCCTCTCGGTTTTTTTTTTGTTTTTTTTTTTCCCCAAAAGAAGGAACAGAAGGGGCCAGGTGAGGATATTCCAAAAAAGGCCCAGTCCTCTGTTCTTAACGCTACCTCGCTAACGCGGGAAATGGCTAATAGTTTAAAAGAAAAAGAAAGAAAATTAATTGATAACCATGCAAAAGAGACTTTTAGATGTAAACGTACTGAGAGGGGCAGCTGGTGGGATGTCTGATCACTGTCTTGTGGAGGTGAGGGTGAAGATTTGTAGAATTTTTCAGAAAAGAGGAAAAAGAGAGTGCTGAGAGTAAGTGAGCTTTGAAAAGACTTGTGGGAAGAAATACCAGGAGAGATTGAGTGTTGAATGACAAAAGATGAGAGTGAATGAAGCAGGGGGAGTGGGAGAGGAATTGGAGATATTTAGGGAAGCTGTGATGATGTGCAAGAGATGTATGTGGCATGCAAAAGGTGGGAGATAGGCATATTAGAAAGGTTAGTGAGTGGTGCGATGAAGAAGTAAGGTTGCTAGTGAAAGAGAAAAGAGAGGCATTTGGGCAGTACTTACAAGGAAGGAGTGGAGTTGGTTTGGAGATGTATAAAAGAAAGCAGTAGGAGGTCAAGAGAAAGATGCAGTGGTTGAAAAAGAAGGCAAATGAGAGTTGGGGTGAGCAAGCATCATTAAACTTCAGGAAGAATAAGATGTTTTGGGAGGGGGTAAATGGAGCACAAAAGACCAGAACAAATGGGAATATCGGTGAAAGGGTCAAAAGGAGTAGTGATGGAGTGTGGAGATGGAGTGATTGTTTTGAAAGATTGTTATATATGTTTGCAAGGTGGAAAAGAGGAGAATGAATGGTTCCAAGTGAAGTTTGGTCTGCGGCAGAGGTGTGTGATGTTGCTAAGTTTTACAGTCTTCCATGTGTCTCGTGCCAGGAGGATGTTGTTTCCAAATGTGAATTGGAAATCGTATCTTCTAGGATTTTCCAGGTTTAGATGATGAAGATATACTTCACCCATCTGTGCTTCAAGGAGTATAGCCTCAGTAATTTCAGCAGTTCCCAGTAATGTAGTTCCTTTACCACATTAATGTGGGCATTGGAAGATCTTTGGACACTTTCTAAATCAACAGTTTTGTCTGCCTTGTAGGTTGATGTTAGAAGGCAATGATCTTGAATTTGTGAAAGAATTAGTGCCTTGAATAATGTCGTCATTGGTTTTCTTCCCTTGTTTTGGAGGTCTGCAGGATTTAGCCTGCCATCCTTCTGCATGAGGCAACCATTATTTTGTTGTGTTCCCCGAAGGTTAGGTTGTGAGACATTGTTACTTCAAGGTCTTTCACATTATTCGTCTGGTTTATGATAGCATCTGTTTCTGTCCAGCATGGTTGTTTTGATTTCTTTGAAATTTGTCTCCATTCAAAAGCATGTTCTCAGTTGCCCAAGCTGCAAGCTAACTACCTCTTTTATGCTGCAAGCTAACTACCTTTTTGATGAGTTATCTCTAAATGAACACTTGGCTTGATCTAACTCTACTGTACCTTTAATATAGTTCAGAATTAAATGGATGTAGTGTGAATGTAGATGATGGCAAAACATTCAATATAACACACAGCACTGGAAAGGGATAAGAGCAAAAAGTGATGACTAGAACAAGAAAAAAATTAGAGAAATTAAAAAATGTTGATGAGGGAAATGATAACATAAATTCATCGTAAGAAGATTTTCAGTTAAGGACAAATGATCAGATATGAGGATCTGGAAGATTGTCAAGGAAAGAGAATAAGAATGTGAAGAACTAAATGTAAAGTTCAAAAGTGTATTCCTAACAGCAGCAGAACATGAATGTGAAAAGTTAAATGTTTAATTCAAAAGTGTTTTCACAGTAAAAACTTTTTACCCATAAATGGGATAGAAAGACCCTAGGAAGGACTGAGATTATTTAACAAAGTTTATTACTCTTGAAGGATCAAAGTATACAGCTTGATAAAATCTCACATGCCCCATGAGGAGTATGCAGAAGCACTTCGCGATCCATTCAGCATATTGTACAGAAACTCATGGAAAAGGAATTGAGTCAGAGGATTGGAAGAGCAAATTTCTTGCCTCTTTATGAGAAAAGGAATCACTAAAATGCTTGAAATCAGCAATGATTTGTAAAATACTAGATATATCAAAAAGTGAGTGAATATTTAAAAAGGGGCAACTAATTCAGAACCATCATAGATTCAGTTGCAAAACTTTGTTGGATGTGTTATTGAATTGCTTTAATGTACTTGGCCTTTAGGAACTAGGCAAAAGGAGAAAACAGGCAGGCCATAAGATGGGCACTATTAAACAAACCAAATTACCAAAGTAGAAGGGATCAAAAGATAATTGTCACAGGCTTCTCTTCAGGTTGGGAAAAATGAGTAGTGTCCTGCACATATCACTCTTCGGACCAGTTATCCTTATCGTATCTAAATGATTTACAGAAGATGAAAGCCGGCAAGGCAGCAGGTTTGGATGGTATTGCAGTGGAATTTATCAAAAAAGGGGGTGACTGTATTGTTGACTGGTTGGTAAGGTTATTTAATGTATGTATGATTCATGGTGAGGTGCCTGAGGATTGGCGGAATGCTTGCATAGTGCCACTGTACAAAGGCAAAGGGGATAAGAGTGAGTGCTCAAATTACAGAGGTATAAGTTTGTTGAGTATTCCTGGTAAATTATGTGGGAGGGTATTGATTGAGAGGGTGAAGGCATGTACAGAGCATCAGATTGGGGAAGAGCAGTGTGGTTTCAGAAGTGGTAGAGGATGTGTGGATCAGGTGTTTGCTTTGAAGAATGTATGTGAGAAATACTTAGAAAAACAATGGATTTGTATGTAGCATTTATGGATCTGGAGAGGCATATGATAGAGTTGATAGAGATGCTGCATGGAAGGTTTTAAGAATATATGGTGTGGGAGGCAAGTTGTTAGAAGCAGTGAAAAGTTTTTATCGAGGATGTAAGGCATGTGTACGTGTAGGAAGAGAGGAAAGTGATTGTTTCTCAGTGAATGTAGGTTTGCGGCTGGGATGTGTGATGTCTCCATGGTTGTTTAATTTGTTTATGGATGGGGTTGTTAGGGAGGTGAATGCAAGAGTTTTGGAAAGAGGGGCAAGTATGCAGTCTGTTCTGGATGAGAGAGCTTGGGAAGTGAGTCAGTTGTTGTTCGCTGATGATACGGTGCTGGTGGCTGATTCATGTAAGAAACTGCAGAAGCTGGTGACTGAGTTTGGTAACGTGTGTGAAAGAAGAAAGTTAAGAGTAAATGTGAATAAGAGCAAGGTTATTAGGTACAGTAGGGTTGAGGGTCAAGTCAATTGGGAGGTAAGTTTGAATGGAGAAAAACTGGAGGAAGTAAAGTTTTAGATATCTGGGAGTGGATCTGGCAGTGGATGGAACCATGGAAGCGGAAGTGAATCATAGGGTGGGGGAGGGGGCAAAAATTCTGGAAGCTTTGAAGAATGTTTGGAAGTCGAGAACATTATCTCGGAAAGCAAAAATGGGTATGTTTGAAGGAATAGTGGTTCCATCAATCTTGTATGGTTGCGAGGCGTGGGCTATGGATAGAGTTGTGCGCAGGAGGGTGGATGTGCTGGAAATGAGATGTTTTAGGGCAATATGTGGTGTGAGGTGGTTTGATCGAGTAAGTACTGTAAGGGTAAGAGAGATGTGTGGAAATAAGAAGAGTGTGGTTGAGAGAGCAGAAGAGGGTGTTTTGAAATGGTTTGGTCACATGGAGAGAATGAGTGAGGAAAGATTGACCAAGAGGATATATGTGTCAGAGGTGGAGGGAATGAGGAGAAGTGGGAGACCAAATTGCATGTGGAAAGATGGAGTGAAAAAGATTTTGAGTGATCGGGGCCTGAACATGCAGGAGGGTGAAAGGCGTGCAAGGAATAGAGTGAATTGGAATGATGTGGTATACCGGGGTCGACGTGCTGTCAATGGATTGAACCAGGGCATGTGAAGCGTCTGGGGTAAACCATGGAAAGTTCTGTGGGGCCTGGATGTGGAAAGGGAGCTGTGGTTTCGGTGCATTATTACATGACAGCTAGAGACTGAGTGTGAACGAATGGGGCCTTTGTTGTCTTTTCCCAGCACTACCTCGCACACATGAGGGGGGAGGGGGTTGTTATTCCATGTGTGGTGAGGTGGCGATGGGAACAAATAAAGGCAGACAGTATGAATTATGTACATGTGTATATATGTATATGTCTGTGTGTGTATATATATGTGTACATTGAGATGTATAGGTATGTATATTTGCGTGTGTGGACGTGTATGTATATACATGTGTATGTGGGCAGGTTGGGCTATTCTTTCGTCTGTTTCCTTGCGCTACCTCGCTAACGCGGGAGACAGCGACAAAGCAAAATAAATAATTAAATGTTGGGGTGAAGAGGGTGGTGAGAGTAAGTGAGCTTGGGAAGGAGACCTGTGTGAGGAAGTACCAGGAGAGACTGAGTACAGAATGGAAAAAGGTGAGAACAATGGAAGTAAGGGGAGTGGGGGAGGAATGGGATGTATTTAGGGAATCAGTGATGGATTGCGCAAAAGATGCTTGTGGCATGAGAAGAGTGGAAGGTGGGTTGATTAGAAAGGGTAGTGAGTGGTGGGATGAAGAAGTAAGAGTATTAGTGAAAGAGAAGAGAGAGGCATTTGGATGATTTTTGCAGGGAAAAAATGCAATTGAGTGGGAGATGTATAAAAGAAAGAGACAGGAGGTCAAGAGAAAGGTGCAAGAGGTGAAAAAAAGGGCAAATGAGAGTTGGGGTGAGAGAGTATCATTAAATTTTAGGGAGAATAAAAAGATGTTCTGGAAGGAGGTAAATAAAGTGCGTAAGACAAGGGAGCAAATGGGAACTTCAGTGAAGGGCGCAAATGGGGAGGTGATAACAAGTAGTGGTGATGTGAGAAGGAGATGGAGTGAGTATTTTGAAGGTTTGTTGAATGTGTTTGATGATAGAGTGGCAGATATAGGGTGTTTTGGTCGAGGTGGTGTGCAAAGTGAGAGGGTTAGGGAAAATGATTTGGTAAACAGAGAAGAGGTAGTGAAAGCTTTGCGGAAGATGAAAGCCGGCAAGGCAGCAGGTTTGGATGGTATTGCAGTGGAATTTATTAAAAAAGGGGGTGACTGTATTGTTGACTGGTTGGTAAGGTTATTTAATGTATGTATGACTCATGGTGAGGTGCCTGAGGATTGGCGGAATGCGTGCATAGTGCCATTGTACAAAGGCAAAGGGGATAAGAGTGAGTGCTCAAATTACAGAGGTATAAGTTTGTTGAGTATTCCTGGTAAATTATATGGGAGGGTATTGATTGAGAGGGGTGAAGGCATGTACAGAGCATCAGATTGGGGAAGAGCAGTGTGGTTTCAGAAGTGGTAGAGGATGTGTGGATCAGGTGTTTGCTTTGAAGAATGTATGTGAGAAATACTTAGAAAAGCAAATGGATTTGTATGTAGCATTTATGGATCTGGAGAAGGCATATGATAGAGTTGATAGAGATGCTCTGTGGAAGGTATTAAGAATATATGGTGTGGGAGGAAAGTTGTTAGAAGCAGTGAAAAGTTTTTATCGAGGATGTAAGGCATGTGTACGTGTAGGAAGAGAGGAAAGTGAGTGGTTCTCAGTGAATGTAGGTTTGCGGCAGGGGTGTGTGATGTCTCCATGGTTGTTTAATTTGTTTATGGATGGGGTGGTTAGGGAGGTAAATGCAAGAGTTTTGGAAAGAGGGGCAAGTATGAAGTCTGTTGGGGATGAGAGAGCTTGGGAAGTGAGTCAGTTGTTGTTCGCTGATGATACAGCGCTGGTGGCTGATTCATGTGAGAAACTGCAGAAGCTGGTGACTGAGTTTGGTAAAGTGTGTGGAAGAAGAAAGTTAAGAGTAAATGTGAATAAGAGCAAGGTTATTAGGTACAGTAGGGTTGAGGGTCAAGTCAATTGGGAGGAAGTGAAGTGTTTTAGATATCTGGGAGTGGATCTGTCAGCGGATGGAACCATGGAAGCGAAAGTGGATCATAGGGTGGGGGAGGGGGCGAAAATTCTGGAGGCCTTGAAGAATGTGTGGAAGTCGAGAACATTATCTCGGAAAGCAAAAATGGGTATGTTTGAAGGAATAGTGGTTCCAACAATGTTGTATGGTTGCGAGGCGTGGGCTATGGATAGAGTTGTGCGCAGGAGGATGGATGTGCTGGAAATGAGATGTTTGAGGACAATGTGTGGTGTGAGGTGGTTTGATCGAATGAGTAACGTAAGGGTAAGAGAGATGTGTGGAAATAAAAAGAGCGTGGTCGAGAGAGCAGAAGAGGGTGTTTTGAAGTGGTTTGGGCACATGGAGAGAATGAGTGAGGAAAGATTGACCAAGAGGATATATGTGTCGGAGGTGGAGGGAACGAGGAGAAGAGGGAGACCAAATTGGAGGTGGAAAGATGGAGTGAAAAAGATTTTGTGTGATCGGGGCTTGAACATGCAGGAGGGTGAAAGGAGGGCAAGGAATAGAGTGAATTGGAGCGATGTGGTATACCGGGGTTGACGTGCTGTCAGTGGATTGAATCAAGGCATGTGAAGCGTCTGGGGTAAACCATGGAAAGCTGTGTAGGTATGTATATTTGCGTGTGTGGACGTATGTATATACATGTGTATGGGGGGGTTGGGCCATTTCTTTCGTCTGTTTCCTTGCGCTACCTCGCAAAAGCGGGAGACAGCGACAAAGTATAATAAAATATAATAATAAAATATATTATTATTATTATTTTGCTTTATTGCTGTCTCCCGCGTTAGCGAGGTAGCGCAAGGAAACAGACGAAAGAATGACCCAACCCGCCCACATACACATGTATATACATACATGTCCACACACGCACAATATACATACCTAAAATAAATAAATAAATAAAAAAAATCTAAATGATATGCCATGACTTGAATAATACCTAAATGTGTTTACAGATAGTAAAGAAATTTTAAAGTAAGGAGTACTCAACCATGCACCTGCCCACAAGGAGACTTATATGACCAACTTTGTTCAGATACCTGAATGATATAATTCAGTATGGCCTGATGCAATTTAGTGGGAATGGCCAAATCCTTACTTTCACCTTAATGGACATATATTATAGCAATTTACATGCATTTGAGACTTGGGTTTCACATATTACCTTACTTCTTACAAGAGCACCACAGTGAAAGAATTGTGAAGGCATCTTACAGGTCAGTACATAATAGTGTGGGTAATACATGGATGAGATCATGAGAAAAGTATTTTTAGCATATTTTTTACCCAAATTTTGCATCATCTCTGTGGTTACCACACTTAAGAAGCAGTGAATAGCAAGAGAAAGATCCAGTAGATAGCAACAAAGATTAGTATACAAATTAAGGGAGCTAAGCTTCAAGGAAAGGATAACAGCCATGGCCTTACCCATGTTGGAAGAGAGATGGTAGATAGGTGGCATGACTACAATTTTCAGTCATAGGATTGATTTGACAGTATTGGTATTAGGCAGGAAGACATTAGTCTCGAGAGGACATGGAAAATGAAGCAAGAAATGTTAAAAGGGCATAAGAAATATTTCAAGAGCAATAGAGTGCTTGATGAGTGGAACAAGCTTATTGAAAAAACAGAATGCTTAAGATTGAAATGTTCAGGAAAACATATTATAGCAAAGAAAGAGTGAATTATGGCACCATGAGTTTAAAACTCACTCCATATAATGCAACAGTAGATATTTGTATACTCATAAACTTATGCATAAATCAGTTACATACAATGTCTCTTTCTCTTTCTGCTGCACATACTTATTTAGTTGTCTGTTAAGTTTGTGATATAATAATTTATTAAGGAGAGTAGTATAATGCTTGTGAACTAAGGGTCATGTTTATATAATATTTACAGACTGAGGATGAGAGACATATTACCCACATGCAGTACCTGGCATGGCCAGACCATGGAGTACCAGATGACTCCACAGAATTCTTGAACTTTGTTGCTCAAGTTCGACAGGCAAGAACAGGTAAGATCAGTTCTTTGTTCTTTAAAGAATGACTAAATCAGAACTCCTTTCCCTTGTTGCATTCATAGCAATTTTTGTCACAGTCTCTTCCACAAAACTGTAAAGTGGATCTGAATAGAGTCCGTGAAAATATGGAAAATTGCTCAAGTGTTTGATGACAGGACGAAGGTTGTAAGTTTCCCAATGTAAGAAGGGAAAAGGAGTAGAAGTGATTAGACAAATGATAGAGGAATTAGTCTCCCTAGCTTAGTTGTTTATGTGTGTGGTAGGATAGTGAATGATTTTGATAAAAGGATAAGAGAAACCCTTGTTGGTGAAGAACAACATGGGCTTAGGGAAGTAAAAGGGCATGTAGATCAGATTTAGCTCCTCTGATAAGTACTGGGGAAAATCTTACGAGAAGAATAAGGCTGAATGCAACATTTATGTAGAACGAAAAATAGATTGTTTCCTTTTCAGAATTTTTATAGTCCCTACACTTATGGAAGTGTTTAATCATTAATACCTTCCATTAGTAAGCGCAGTCTTATTGAGAGCTGATCAAGATCTGCTGAAATGGTTAAGACATGTAGAAAGAATGAATGAAGAAAGACTCAAGAGGATATACATGTCAGAAATGGAGGGAGGAATAGGAAGATGAGACAAAGAAAGAGAGAAAGGGATGGAGTGAGGTAGGCCTTGGGTGTGTCTTGGCCTGAACATTCAGGATAGTAAGAGATTTGGTTATGATGCAAACTTGCCAAGGCAGTTGTGGCATAAAAAAATAGAAAGTTGTTAGTGAAAGAAAAGAGAGGTGTTTGGATGATACTTAAAGCAAAGGAGTACAAATGACTGGGAGATGTATAAAAGAAAGCAGCAGGACGTCAAGAGGAAGATGCAAGGTTTGAAAAAGAGGACAAATGAGAGATGGGGTGAAAGAGTATCATTAAACTTTAAAGAGAATAAATAGATGTTTTGGAAGGAGGTGAATAATGTGTGTGAAACAAAGAGAACAAGTATGAACATCAGTGAAGGGGGCAAGGGGGAAAGTAATAACAAATATTGATGGAATGAGTATTTTGAAGCTTTATTGATAGTGTTTGGTGATAGAGTGACAGATTTAGGGTGTTTTGGTCGGGGTGGTGTGCAAAGTGAGGAGGGTGGATGTGTTGGAAGTCAAATGTTTAGAGGACATTATGTGGTGTGAGACGGTTTGATCGAGTAAGTATGAAAGGGTAAGAGAGATATGTGGAAATAAAAAGAGTGTGGTTGAGAGAGCAGAAGAGGGTGTATTGAAATGGTTTGGACATATTGAGAGAATGAGTGAGGAAAGATTGACAAAGAAAATATGTCAGAGGTGGAGAGAACAAGGAGAAGTGGGAGACCAAATTGGAAGTGGAAAGGTGGAGTGAAAAAGATTTTGAGTGATTGGGGCCTGAACATACAAGAGGGTGAGAGGCATGCGGGGAATATAGTGAATTGGAACGATGTGGTATACCAGGGTTGACATGCTGTCAGTGGACTGGACCAGGGCATGTGAAACATCTGGGATAAACCGTGGAAAGATCTGTGGGGCCTGGATGTGGATAGGGAGCTGTGGTTTTGGTGCATTACACGTGACAGTTAGAGACTGAGTGTGAACGAACGTGGCCTTTTTTGTCTGTTTTCCTGGTGCTACCTGACTTAAGCGTGGAGTAGTGGTATTGTTTCCTGTGTGATGATGTAGCGCCAGGAATGGATGAAGGCAAGCAAGTATTAATATGTATATGTGTCTGTATGTTTATCCCTGGGGATAGGGGAGAAAGAATACTTCCCACGTATTCCCTGCGTGTCGTAGAAGGCGACTAAAAGGGGAGGGAGTGGGTGGCTGGAAATCCTCCCCTCTCGTTTTTTTTTAATTTTCCAAAAGAAGGAACAGAGAAGGGGGCCAGGTGAGGATTTTCCCTCTAAGGCCCAGTCCTCTGTTCTTAATGCTACCTCGCAAATGCGGGAAATGGCGAATCGTATGAAATGTTTATATGAGTGGATGGGCCATTCTTTGCCTGTTTCCTGGTGCTACCTTGCTGACGCGGGAAACAGCAATCAAGTATAATAAGTAAATAAATAAATAAATAAAATGACTTAGAATGAAGAATGTGTGGAAGATGAGAACGTTATCTCGGAGCAAAAATGGGTACGTTTGAAAGAATGTTGGTTCCAACAATGTAATATGGTACCGAGGCATGGGCTATAGATAGGTTTGTGTGGAGGAGGGTGGATGTGTTGGAAATCAAATGTTTCAGGATAATATGTGGTGTGAGGTGATTTGACCGAGTAAGTAATGAAAGGGTAAGAGAGATATGTGGATATAAAAAGAGTGGTTGAGAGAGCAGAAGAAGATGTATTGAAATGGTTTGGTCACATGGAGTGAGGAAAGAGTGACAAAGAGGATATATGTGTCAGAGGTGGAGGGAACGAGAAGTGGGAGAACAAATTGGAGATGGAAAGTTGGAGTTAAAAATACTTTGAGCGATCGGGGCCTGAATATACAGGTGGGTGAAAGGCGCGCAAGGAATGGAGTGAATGAGAATGATATGGTATACCAGAGTCAACATGCTGTCAATGGATTGAACCAGGGAATGTGAAACATCTTGGGTAAGCCATAGAAAGTTTTGTGGAGCCTGGATGTGGAAAGGGAGCTGTGGTTTCGGTGCATTACACATGACAGCTAGAGACAGTGTGAATGAATGTGGCCTTTGTTGTCTTTTCCTAGCACTACTTCACATGTGCACAGGCCACAAAGGCCACATTCGTTCACACTCAGTTTCTAGCTGTCATGTATAATGCACTAAAACCACAGCTCCCTTTTCACATCCAGGTCCCACAAAACTTTCCATGGTTTACCCCAGGCACTTCACATGCCTTGGTTCAATCCACTGACAGCATGTCAACCC
Source organism: Panulirus ornatus (assembly GCF_036320965.1). NCBI lineage: Eukaryota > Metazoa > Arthropoda > Malacostraca > Decapoda > Palinuridae > Panulirus > Panulirus ornatus. The sequence goes on from NC_092227.1 coordinate 90,000,228, forward strand.
CGGTATACCACATCATTCCAATTCACTCTATTCCTAGCACGCCTTTCACCCTCCGGCACGTTCAGGCCCCGATCACTCAAAATCTTTTTCACTCCATCTTTCCACCTCCAATTTGGTCTCCCACTTCTTCTCCTTCCCTCCACCTCTGACACATATATCCTCTTGGTCAATCTTTCCTCACTCATTCTTTCCATGTGACCAAACCATTTCAAAACACCCTTTTCTGCTTTCTCAACCACACTCTTTTTGTTACCACACATCTCTCTTACCCTTTCATTACTTACTCGATCAAACCACCTCACACCACATATTAACCTCAAACATCTCATTTCCAGCACATCCACCCTCCTCCGCACAACTCTATCTATAGCCCATGCCTCGCAACCATATAACATTGTTGGAACCACTATTCCTTCAAACATACCCATTTTTGCTTTCCAAGATAACGTTCTCGACTTCCACACATTTTCAACACTTCCAGAACTTCCATCCCCTCCCCCACCCTATGACTCGCTTCCACTTCCATGGTTCCATCCGCTGCCTAATCCACTCCCAGATATCTAAAACACTTCCCTTCCTCCAGTTTTTCTTCATTCAAACTTATCTCCCAGTTGACTTGTCCCTCAACCCTACTGTACCTAATAACCTTGCTCTTATTCACATTTACTCTCAGCTTTCTTCTTTCACACACTTTACCAAACTCAGTCACCAGCTTCTGCAGTTTCTCACCCGAATCAGCCACCAGTGCTGTATCATCAGCGAACAACAACTGACTCATTCCCAAGCTCTCTCATCCACAACAGACTGCATACTCGCCCCTCTTTCCAAAACACTTGCTTTCACCTCCCTGACAACCCAATCCATAAACAAATTAAACAACCATGGAGACATCACACACCCCTGCCACAAACCAACATTCATAGAGAACCAATCACTTTCCTCTCTTCCTACATGTACACATGCCTTACATCCTCAATAAAAACTTTTCACTGCTTCTAACATCTTACCTCCCACACCATATATTCTTAATACCTTCCACAGAGCATCTCTATCAACTGTATCATATGCCTTCTCCAGATCCATAAATGCTACATGCAAATCCATATGCTTTTCTAAATATTTCTCACATACAGTTTTCAAAGCAAACACCTGATTCACACATCCTCTACCACTTCTGAAACCACACTGCTCTTCCCCAATCTGATGCTCTGTACATGCCTTCACCCTCTCAATCAATACCCTCCCATATAATGTACCAGGAATACTCAACAAACTTATACCTCTGTAGTTTGAGCACTCACTCTTATCCCCTTTGCCTTTGTACAGTGGCATTATGCAAGTATTCCGCCAGTCCTCAGGCACCTCACCATGAGTCATACATACATTAAATAACCTTACCAACCAGTCAACAATACAGTCACCCCCTTTTTTAATGAATTCCACTGCAATACCATCCAAACCTACTGCCTTGCCAGCTTTCATCTTCCGCAAAGCTTTTACTACTTCTTCTCTGTTTACCAAATCATTCTCCCTAACCCTCTCACTTTGCACACCACCTCGACCAAAGTACCCTATATCTGCCACTCGTTTAACAAACCTTCAAAGTACTCACTCCATCTTCTCACATCACCACTTCTTGTTATCACCTCTCCATTAGCCCCCTTCTGTGATGTTCCCATTTGTTCCCTTGTCATGCTTTTTATTTACCTCCTTCCAAAACATCTCTTTATTCTCCCTAAAATTTAATGATACTCTCACCCCAACTCTCATTTGCCCTCTTTTTTTGCCTCTTGCACCTTTCTCTTGACCTCCTACCTCTTTCTTTTATACATCTCCCAGTCATTTGCATTACTTCCCAGCAAAAATCGTCCAAACACCTCTCTCTTCTCTTTCACTAATAATCTTACTTCTTCATCCCACCACTCACTACACTTTCTAATCTGCCCACCTCCCATGCTTCTCATGCCACAAGCATCTTTTGCACAAGCCTCACTGCTTCCCTAAATACATCCCATTCCTCCCCCACTCCCCGTACGTCCTTTGTTCTCACCTTTTTCCATTCTGTACTCAGTCTCTCCTGTTACTTCCTCACACAAGTCTCCTTCCCACGCTCACTTACTCTCATCACCCCAACATTCTCTCTTCTCTTCTGAAAACCTCTACAAATCTTCACCTTCGCCTCCACAAGATAATGATCAGACATCCCTCCAGTTCCACCTCTCAGCACATTAACATCCAAGTCTCTCTTTCGCACGCCTATCAATTAACATGTAATCCAATAACGCTCTCTGGCCATCTCTCCTACTTACATACGTATACTCATGTATATCTGTCTTTTAAAACCAGGTATTCCCAATCACCAGTCCTTTTTCAGCACATAAATCTACAAGCTCTTCACCATTTCCATTTACAACACTGAACACCCCATTTACACCAATTATTCCCTCGACTGCCACATTACTCACCTTTGCATTCAAATCATCCGTCACTATGACCTGGTCTCTTGCATCAAAACTAACAATACACTCACTCAACTGCTCCCAAAACACTTGCCTTTTATGATCTTTCTTCTCATGCCTAGGTGCATATGCACCAATAATCACCCATCTCTCTCCATCCACTTTTAGTTTTACCCATATCAATCCAGAGTTTACTTTATTACACTCTATCACATACTCCCACCACTCCTGTTTCAGGAGTAGTGCTACTCCTTCTCTTGCTCTTGTCCTCTCACTAACCCCTGACTTTACTCCCAAGACATTCCCAAACCACTCTTCCCCTTTACCCTTGAGCTTCGTTTCACTCAGAGCCAAAACATCCAGGTTCCTTTCCTCAAACATACTACCTGTCTCTCCTTTTTTCTCAGCTTGGTTACATCCACACACATTTAGACACCCCAATCTGAGCCTTCGAGGAGGATGAGCACTCCCCGCGTGACTTCTTCTGTTTCCCCGTTTAGACAAAGTTAAAAATACAAGGAGAGGAGGGTTTCTAGGCCCCCGCTTCCGTCCCCTTTAATTGCCTTCTACGATAGGTGAGGAATGTGTGGCAAGTATTCTTTCTCCCCTATTTCTCCTCTATCCCTATCCCCAGGGATATATATATATATACTTTTATTAGCATATTATTTTGCTTTGTTGCTGTCTCCCGCGTTAGCGAGATAGCGCAAGGAAACAGACAAAAGAATGGCCCATCCCACCCACATACACATGTATATACATACACGTCCACACACGCAAATATACATACCTATACATCTCAATGTATACAAATATATACACACACACAGACATATATACACATGTACATAATTCATACTGTCTGCCTTTATTTATTCCCATCATCACCTTGCCACACATGGAATAACAACCCCCTCATGTGTGCGAGGTAGCGCTAGGAAAAGACTACAAAGGCCCCATTCGTTCACATTCAGTCTCTAGCTGTCATGTAATAATGCACCAAAACCACAGCTCCCTTTCTACATCCAGGCCCCACACAACTTTCCATGGTTTACCCCAGACACTTCACATGCCCTGGTTCAATCCATTGACAGCATGTCGACCCCGGTATACCACATCGTTCCAATTCACTCTATTCCTTACACGCCTTTCACCCTCCTGCATGTTCAGGCCCCGATCACTCAAAATCTTTTTCACTCCATCTTTCCACATGCAATTAGGTCTCCCACTTCTCCTCGTTCCCTCCACCTCAGAAACATATATCCTCTTGGTCAATCTTTCCTCACTCATTCTCTCCATGTGACCAAACCATTTCAAAACACCCTCTTCTGCTTTCTCAACCATACTCTTTTTATTTCCACACATCTCTCTTACCCTTACATTACTTACTCGATCAAACCACCTCACACCACATATTGTCCTCAAACATCTTATTTCCAGCACATCCACCCTCCTGCGCACAACTCTATCCATAGCCCACGCCTCGCAACCATACAACATTGTTGGAACCACTATTCCTTCAAACATACCCATTTTTGCTTTCTGAGATAATGTTCTCGACTTCCAAACATTTTTCAATGCTCCCAGAATTTTCGCCCCCTCCCCCACCCTATGATTCACTTCCGCTTCCATGGTTCCATCCACTGCCAGATCCACTCTCAGATATCTAAAATACTTCATTTCCTCCAGTTTTTCTCCATTCAAACTTATCTCCCAATTGACTTGACCCTCAACCCTACTGTACCTAATAACCTTGCTCTTATTCACATTTACTCTCAACTTTCTTCTTTCACACACTTTACCAAACTCAGTCACCAGTTTCTGCAGTTTCTCACATGAATCAGCCACCAGCGCTGTATCATCAGGGAAGAACAACCGACTCCCCAAGCTCTCTCATCCACAACAGACTTCATTTTTGCCCATCTTTCCAAAACTCTTGCATTCACCTCCCTAACAACCCCATCCATAAACAAATTAAACAACCATGGAGACATCACACACCCCTGCCGCAAACCTACATCCACTGAGAACCAATCACTTTCCTCTCTTCCTACATGTACACATACCTTACATCCTCGATAAAAATTTTTCACTGCTTCTAACAACTTGCCTCCCACACCATATATTCTTATTTCCTTCCACAGAGCATCTCTATCAACTCTATCATATGCCTTCTCCAGATCCAGAAATGCTACATACAAATCCATTTACTTTTCTAAGTATTTCTCACATACATTCTTCAAAGCAAACACCTGATCCACACATCCTCTACCACTTCTGAAACCACACTGCTCTTCCCCAATCTGATGCTCTGTACATGCCTTCACCCTCTCAATCAATACCCTCCCATATAATTTCCCAGGAATACTCAACAAACTTATACCTCTGTAATTTGAGCACTCACTCTAATCCCCTTTGCCTTTGTACAATAGCACTATGCAAGCATTCTGCCAATCCTCAGGCACCTCACCATGAATCATACATACATTGAATAACTTTACCAACCAGTCAACAATACAGTCACCCCCTTTTTTAATAAATTCCACTGCAATATCATCCAAACCTGCGGCCTTGCCAGCTTTCATCTTCCGCAAAGCTTTTACTACCTCTTCTGTGTTTACCAAATCATTTTCCCTAACCCTCTCACTTTGCACACCACCTCGACCAAAACACCCTACATCTGCCACTCTATCATCAAACACATTTAACAAACCTTCAAAATACTCACTCAATAATCACAAAAAATCACCACTACTTGTTATCACCTTTCCGTTAGCCCCCTTCACTGAAGTTCCCATTTGCTCCCTTGTCTTATGCACTTTATTTACCTCCTTCCAAAACATCTCTTTATTCTTCCCTGAAATTTAAGGATACTCTCTCACCCCAACTCTCATTTGCCCTCTTTTTCACCTCTTGCACCTTTCTCTTGACCTCCTGCCTCTTTCTTTTATACCTCTCCCACTCATTTGCATTTTTTCCCTGCAATAATCGTCCTAATGCCTCTCTCTTTTCTTTCACTAATAATCTTCTTCATCCCACCACTCACTACCCTTTCTAATCAACCCACCTCCCACGCTTCTCATGCCACAAGCATCTTTTGCGCAAGCCATCACTGCTTCCCTAAATACATCCCATTCCTCCCCCACTCCCCTTACCTCCTTTGTTCTCACCTTTTTCCATTCTGTACTCAGTCTCTCCTGGTACTTCCTCACACAAGTCTCCTTCCCAAGCTCATTTATATGTATATATCAGAGATATATCATAATTGATTAACTAAAACGTTTACCATTGATATTCTTAATTTTCCAGGCATGGTAGAACCCACTGTAGTGCATTGTTCTGCTGGTATCGGAAGGACTGGTGTTCTTATACTAATGGAAACAGCGCAGTGTCTCATTGAAGCAAATGAACCTGTTTACCCTTTGGATGTTGTTAGGGCCATGAGGGATCAGCGAGCAATGATGATCCAGACAGCTGTAAGTTTTTATTGCTGCATTACAGTAAACAGAAATTGCAGTTCTGGCTGAAGTAAATGTAAAGTAATCTAAGTAATATACAGTACATTCATACCTCAGAGGGAGAAAGAATGCAAGTGAAAGTTTAATTGGGTATGTAAGTAAACTAATCCATTTACTCCTTGTGCATTAATAAAAGTTTTCCTTTAAGAGCCTCATCTTCAATTCTGTCACACAACTCTCATAACTTTGTATTTTTTTTGCTTGTTGCACTCCTTTACCACCCTTCATTGTAGAAGTATTACTTTATATCTTTTGTCTCATTTTTTGTGTATTGTGTATCAACTGTCCCTCTGCATTTCACTAATTGATATTGACTTTCTCAAATTAATTTTGAATCAAGAAATTTGAATATATACTTCTTTCCATGAGCAAGTGTTTGCTGTTATCCTATTTCTGCAATAGGTTATTCTCTCTCTCTTGGCTGCTGTATATTTGTATTTTCAATTTCAATAACCTAATTGATGATGCCCACTCCAACTTGGTTGTAAGAATGGTGTAAATATTTGTTAAGGATGTCTTCTCATCTACATAATTGTAAGCAATTTTGAAAATAACCAAGTTTTTGTTGACATCTTTTATAACTTTCCTAATGTGTGGTCTGGTTACAGGCTGGGTATTCCATCACTTTCTCAGACCACATCACTCTGGCTTTAGTGAGGTTGGATATCATTAACCAAATAGATGACCTGAAATGAAGGTTGACCAAGTCTATTTTTAAGTTATCACTCATGATTCAAATCCTACTGCTAAATTACTTGAAAAAGATCAGAAGTAACAGCATCCTTATGCCAGCCCTACAAGACACCAGTGATCACCTCATCCTAGAGTGAAAATCCATCTCTGACATGTATCCATTTTCCCCTTTCGTTTACATGAAGTTTATCAACTAACCTGTGCTGTTTCACAGTTAGTTACTCCTATTTAAGTGTGTACTTTATGTTATCTTTTCTAGTATTTCACGTCATCACATGAGGCCCTCTTTCTAAGAACATGACCTTATTTTACTCAGGTCCTTCTAAAGACTCTAACAGCCCAAGGTTGCGCCACTTACAGTAGCAGGGAAATGATGACTCCTTTGGAATAAGAAGTTTTTTGACAAGGCCATACTCCCAGTGACACAATCTTCTCAATGATGACTTTTCTCTAATACTTGATTGCCATTTCTTGGTCAGTGAGGTAGTGCCAGGAAACAGATGAAAAAAGACCCATCCACTCATGTATATACAAATACACTGACACACACACACACACACACACACATACATATATATATATATCTGTTTCCCATTTTAGAAAGTTAATACAAGGAGGGGAGGATTTCTGGCCCCCCGCTCCCGTCCCCTCTAGTCGCTTTCTACGACACGCGAGGAATACGTGGGAAGTATTCTTTCACCCCTATCCCCAGGGATAACGGGAAAAATAAATGATGAAAATCCAGAAAAAATTATTCTTAATCATAGCTTGTATGACTAAATTCACGTTATACCAGTCTCTGGTTGGGCCATTTCTTTCGTCTGTTTCCTTGCGCTACCTCGCAAACGCGGGAGACAGCGACAAAGTATAATAATAATAATAATAATATATATATATATATATATATATATGGCCCAACCCACCCAGATACACGTGTATATACATACGTCCACACACGCAAATATACATACCTACACAGCTTTCCATGGTTTACCCCAGACGCTTCACATGCCCTGATTCAATCCACTGACAGCACGTCAACCCCGGTATACCACATCGATCCAATTCAATCTATTCCTTGCCCTCCTTTCACCCTCCTGCATGTTCAGGCCGCGATCACACAAAATCTTTTTCACTCCATCTTTCCACCTCCAATTTGGTCTCCCACTTCTCCTTGTTCCCTCCACCTCTGACACATATATCCTCTTGGTCAATCTTTCCTCACTCATTCTCTCCTTGTGACCAAACCATTTCAAAACACCCTCTTCTGCTCTCTCAACCACGCTCTTCTTATTTCCACACATCTCTCTTACCCTTACGTTACTTACTCGATCAAACCACCTCACACCACACATTGTCCTCAAACATCTCATTTCCAGCACATCCATCCTCCTGCGCACAACTCTATCCATAGCCCACGCCTCGCAACCATACAACATTGTTGGAACCACTATTCCTTCAAACATACCCATTTTTGCTTTCCGAGATAATGTTCTCGACTTCCACACATTCTTCAAGGCACCCAGGATTTTCGCCCCCTCCCCCACCCTATGATCTACTTCTGCTTCCATGGTTCCATCCGCTGCCAGATCCACTCCCAGATATCTAAAACACTTTACTTCCTCCAGTTTTTCTCCATTCAAACTTACCTCCCAATTGACTTGACCCTCCACCCTACTGTACCTAATAACCTTGCTCTTATTCACATTTACTCTTAACTTTCTTCTTTCACACACTTTACCAAACTCAGTCACCAGCTTCTGCAGTTTCTCACATGAATCAGCCACCAGCGCTGTATCATCAGCGAACAACAACTGACTCACTTCCCAAGCTCCCTCATCCCCAACAGACTTCATACTTGCCCCTCTTTCCAAAACTCTTGCATTTACCTCCCTAACAACCCCATCCATAAACAAATTAAACAACCATATATATATTTTTTTTTTTTTTTTTTTTTTTTGCCGCTGTCTCCCGCGTTTGCGAGGTAGCGCAAGGAAACAGACGAAAGAAATGGCCCAACCCACCCCCATACACATGTATATACATACGTCCACACACGCAAATATACATACCTACACAGCTTTCCATGGTTTACCCCAGACGCTTCACATGCCTTGATTCAATCCACTGACAGCACGTCAACCCCGGTATACCACATCGCTCCAATTCACTCTATTCCTTGCCTTCCTTTCACCCTCCTGCATGTTCAGGCCCCGATCACACAAAATCTTTTTCACTCCATCTTTCCACCTCCAATTTGGTCTCCCTCTTCTCCTCATTCCCTCCACCTCCGACACATATATTCTCTTGGTCAATCTTTCCTCACTCATTCTCTCCATGTGCCTGAACCATTTCAAAACACCCTCTTCTGCTCTCTCAACCACGCTCTTTTTATTTCCACACATCTCTCTTACCCTTACGTTACTTACTCGATCAAACCACCTCACACCACACATTGTCCTCAAACATCTCATTTCCAGCACATCCACCCTCCTGTGCACAACTCTGTCCATAGCCCACGCCTCGCAACCATACAAAATTGTTGGAACCACTATTCCTTCAAACATACCCATTTTTGCTTTCCGAGATAATGTTCTCGACTTCCACACATTCTTCAAGGCTTCTAGGATTTTCGCCCCCTCCCACACCCTATGATCCACTTCCGCTTCCATGGTTCCATCCGCTGCCAGATCCACTCCCAGATATCTAAAACACTTTACTTCCTCCAGTTTTTCTCCATTCAAACTTACCTCCCAATTGACTTGACCCTCAACCCTACCGTACCTAATAACCTTGTTCTTATTCACATTTACCCTTAACTTTCTTCTTTCACACACTTTACCAAACTCAGTCACCAGCTTCTGCAGTTTCTCACATGAATCAGCCACCAGCACTGTATCATCAGCGAACAACAACTGACTCATTTCCCAAGCTCTCTCATCCACATCAGACTTCATACTTGCCCCTCTTTCCAAAACTCTTGCATTCACCTCCCTAACAACCCCATCCATAAACAAATTAAACAGCCATGGAGACATCACACACCCCTGCTGCAAACCTACATTCACTGAGAACCAATCACTTTCCTCTCTTCCTACACGTACACATGCCTTACATCCTCGATAAAAACTTTTCACTGCTTCTAACAACTTGCCTCCCACACAATGTATTCTTATTTCCTTCCACAGAACATCTCTATCAACTCTATCATATGCCTTCTCCAGATCCATAAATGCTACATACAAATCCATTTGCTTTTCTAAGTATTTCTCGCATACATTCTTCAAAGCAAACACCTGATCCACACATCCTCTACCACTTCTGAAACCACACTACTCTTCCCCAATCTGATGCTCTGTACATGCCTTCACCCTCTCAATCAATACCCTCCCATATGATTTGCCAGGAATACTCAACAAACTTATACCTCTGAAATTTAAGCACTCACTCTTATCCCCTTTGCCTTTGTACAATGGCACTATGCACGCATTCCGCCAATCCTCAGGCACCTCACCATGAGTCATACATACATTAAATAACCTTACCAACCAGTCAATAATACAGTCACCCCCTTTTTTAATAAATTCCACTGCAATACCATCCAAACCTGCTGCCTTGCCGGCTTTCATCTTCCGCAAAGCTTTTACTACCTCTTCTCTGTTTACCAAATCATTTTCCCTAACCCTCTCACTTTGCACACCACCTCGACCAAAACACCCTATATCTGCCACTCTATCATCAAACACATTCAACAAACCTTCAAAATACTCACTCCATTTCCTTCTCACATCACCACTACTTGTTATCACCTCCCCATTTGCGCCCTTCACTGAAGTTCCCATTTGCTCCCTTGTCTTACGCACTTTATTTACCTCCTTCCAGAACATCTTTTTATTCTCCCTAAAATTTAATGATACTCTCTCACCCCAACTCTCATTTGCCCTCTTTTTCACCTCTTGCACCTTTCTCTTGACCTCCTGCCTCTTTCTTTTATACATCTCCCACTCAATTGCATTTTTTCCCTGCAAAAATCGTCCAAATGCCTCTCTCTTCTCTTTCACTAATAATCTTACTTCTTCATCCCACCACTCACTACCCTTTCTAATCAACCCACCTCCCACTCTTCTCATGCCACAAGCATCTTTTGCGCAATCCATCACTGATTCCCTAAATACATCCCATTCCTCCCCCACTCCCCTTACTTCCATTGTTCTCACCTTTTTCCATTCTGTACTCAGTCTCTCCTGGTACTTCCTCACACAAGTCTCCTTCCCAAGCTCACTTACTCTCACCACCCTCTTCACCCCAACATTCGCTCTTCTCTTCTGAAAACCCATACAAATCTTCACCTTAGCCTCCACAAGATAATGATCAGACATCCCTCCAGTTGCACCTCTCAGCACATTAACATCCAAAAGTCTCTCTTTCGCGTGCCTGTCAATTAATACGTAATCCAATAACGTTCTCTGGCCATCTCTCCTACTTACATACGTATACTTATGTATATCTCGCTTTTTAAACCAGCTATTCCCAATCACCAGTCCTTTTTCAGCACATAAATCTACAAGCTCTTCACCATTTCCATTTACAACACTGAACACCCCATGTATACCAATTATTCCCTCAACTACCACATTACTCACCTTTGCATTCAAATCACCCATCACTATAACCCAGTCTCGTGCATCAAAACCACTAACACACTCATTCAGCTGCTCCCAAAATACTTGCCTCTCATGATCTTTCTTCTCATGCCCAGGTGCATATGCACCAATAATCACCCATCTCTCTCCATCACTTTTCAGTTTTGCCCATATTAATCGAGAATTTACTTTCTTACATTCTATCACATACTCCAACAACTCCTGTTTCAGGAGTACTGCTACTCCTTCCCTTGCTATATATATATATATATATATATATATATATATATATATAAGTGGGAGACCAAATTGGAGGTGGAAAGATGGAGTGAAAAAGATTTTGAGTGATCGGGGCCTGAACATGCAGGAGGGTGAAAGGTGGGCAAGGAATAGAGTGAATTGGATCGATGTGGTATACCGGGGTTGACATGCTGTCAGTGGATTGAATCAGGGCATGTGAAACGTCTGGGGTAAACCATGGAAAGTAGTGTGGGGCCTGGATGTGGAAAGGGAGCTGTGGTTTCGGGCATTATTGCATGACAGCTAGAGACTGAGTGGGAACGAATGGGGCCTTTGTTGTCTTTTCCTAGCGCTACCTCGCACACATGAGGGGGGAGGGGGATGGTATTCCATGTGTGGCGAGGTGGCGATGGGAATGAATAAAGGCAGACTGTGAATTGTGTGCATGGGTATATATGTATGTGTCTGTGTGTGTATATATATATGTGTACATTGAGATGTATAGGTATGTATATTTGCGTGTGTGGACGTGTATGTATATACATTGTGTATGGGGGTGGGTTGGGCCATTTCTTTCGTCTGTTTCCTTGCGCTACCTCGCAAACGCGGGTGACAGCAACAAAGCAAAATAAATAAAAGTAAGTGAGCTTGGGAAGGAGACCTGTGTGAGGAAGTACCAGGAGAGACTGAGTACAGAATGGAAAAAGGTGAGAACAATGGAAGTAAGGGGAGTGGGGGAGGAATGGGATGTATTTAGGGAATCAGTGATGGATTGCGCAAAAGATGCTTGTGGCATGAGAAGAGTGGGAGGTGGGTTGATTAGAAAGGGTAGTGAGTGGTGGGATGAAGAAGTAAGAGTATTAGTGAAAGAGAAGAGAGAGGCATTTGGACGATTTTTGCAGGGAAAAAATGCAATTGAGTGGGAGATGTATAAAAGAAAGAGACAGGAGGTCAAGAGAAAGGTGCAAGAGGTGAAAAAAAGGGCAAATGAGAGTTGGGGTGAGAGAGTATCATTAAATTTTAGGGAGAATATAAAGATGTTCTGGAAGGAGGTTCTGGAAGGAGGTAAATAAAGTGCGTAAGACAAGGGAGCAAATGGGAACTTCAGTGAAGGGGGCAAATGGGGAGGTGATAACAAGTAGTGGTGATGTAAGAAGGAGATGGAGTGAGTATTTTGAAGGTTTGTTGAATGTGTTTGATGATAGAGTGGCAGATATAGGGTGTTTTGGTCGAGGTGGTGTGCAAAGTGAGAGGGTTAGGGAAAATGATTTGGTAAACAGAGAAGAGGTAGTGAAAGCTTTGCGGAAGATGAAAGCCGGCAAGGCAGCAGGTTTGGATGGTATTGCAGTGGAATTTATTAAAAAAGGGGGTGACTGTATTGTTGACTGGTTGGTAAGGTTATTTAATGTATGTATGACTCATGGTGAGGTGCCTGAGGATTGGCGGAATGCGTGCATAGTGCCATTGTACAAAGGCAAAGGGGATAAGAGTGAGTGCTCAAATTACAGAGGTATAAGTTTGTTGAGTATTCCTGGTAAATTATATGGGAGGGTATTGATTGAGAGGGTGAAGGCATGTACAGAGCATCAGATTGGGGAAGAGCAGTGTGGTTTCAGAAGTGGTAGAGGATGTGTGGATCAGGTGTTTGCTTTGAAGAATGTATGTGAGAAATACTTAGAAAAGCAAATGGATTTGTATGTAGCATTTATGGATCTGGAGAAGGCATATGATAGAGTTGATAGAGATGCTCTGTGGAAGGTATTAAGAAAATATGGTGTGGGAGGAAAGTTGTTAGAAGCAGTGAAAAGTTTTTATCGAGGATGTAAGGCATCTGTACGTGTAGGAAGAGAGGAAAGTGATTGGTTCTCAGTGAATGTAGGTTTGCGGCAGGGGTGTGTGATGTCTCCATGGTTGTTTAATTTGTTTATGGATGGGGTTGTTAGGGAGGTAAATGCAAGAGTTTTGGAAAGAGGGGCAAGTATGAAGTCTGTTGGGGATGAGAGAGCTTGGGAAGTGAGTCAGTTGTTGTTCGCTGATGATACAGCGCTGGTGGCTAATTCATGTGAGAAACTGCAGAAGCTGGTGACTGAGTTTGGTAAAGTGTGTGGAAGAAGAAAGTTAAGAGTAAATGTGAATAAGAGCAAGGTTATTAGGTACAGTAGGGTTGAGGGTCAAGTCAATTGGGAGGTGAGTTTGAATGGAGAAAAACTGGAGGAAGTGAAGTGTTTTAGATATCTGGGAGTGGATCTGTCAGCGGATGGAACCATGGAGCGGAAGTGGATCATAGGGTGGGGGAGGGGGCGAAAATTCTGGGGGCCTTGAAGAATGTGTGGAAGTCGAGAACATTATCTCGGAAAGCAAAAATGGGTATGTTTGAGGGAATAGTGGTTCCAACAATGTTGTATGGTTGCGAGGCGTGGGCTATGGATAGAGTTGTGCGCAGGAGGATGGATGTGCTGGAAATGAGATGTTTGAGGACAATGTGTGGTGTGAGGTGGTTTGATCGAGTGAGTAACGTAAGGGTAAGAGAGATGTGTGGAAATAAAAAGAGCGTGGTTGAGAGAGCAGAAGAGGGTGTTTTGAAGTGGTTTGGGCACATGGAGAGAATGAGTGAGGAAAGATTGACCAAGAGGATATATGTGTCGGAGGTGGAGGGAACAAGGAGAAGAGGGAGACCAAATTGGAGGTGGAAAGATGGAGTGAAAAAGATTTTGTGTGATCGGGGCCTGAACATGCAGGAGGGTGAAAGGAGGGCAAGGAATAGAGTGAATTGGAGCGATGTGGTATACCGGGGTTGACGTGATGTCAGTGGATTGAATCAAGGCATGTGAAGCGTCTGGGGTAAACCATGGAAAGCTGTGTAGGTATGTATATTTGCGTGTGTGGACGTATGTATATACATGTGTATGGGGGGGAGTTGGGCCATTTCTTTCGTCTGTTTCCTTGCGCTACCTCGCAAACGCGGGAGACAGCGACAAAGTATAATAAAAAAAAAAATATATATATATATATATATATATATATATATATGAGAGTTGGGGTGAGAGAGTATCATTAAATTTTAGGGAGAATAAAAAGATGTTCTGGAAGGAGGTAAATAAAGTGCGTAAGACAAGGGAGCAAATGGGAACTTCAGTGAAGGGCGCAAATGGGGAGGTGATAACAAGTAGTGGTGATGTGAGAAGGAGATGGAGTGAGTATTTTGAAGGTTTCTTGAATGTGTTTGATGATAGAGTGGCAGATATAGGGTGTTTTGGTCAAGGTGGTGTGCAAAGTGAGAGGGTTAGGGAAAATGATTTGGTAAACAGAGAAGAGGTAGTAAAAGCTTTGCGGAAGATGAAAGCCGGCAAGGCAGTAGGTTTGGATGGTATTGCAGTGGAATTTATTAAAAAAGGGGGTGACTGTATTATTGACTGGTTGGTAAGGTTATTTAATGTATGTATTACTCATGGTGAGGTGCCTGAGGATTGGCGGAATGCGTGCGTAGTGCCATTGTACAAAGGCAAAGGGGATAAGAGTGAGTGCTGAAATTACAGAGGTATAAGTTTGTTGAGTATTCCTGGTAAATTATATGGGAGGGTATTGATTGAGAGGGTGAAGGCATGTACAGAGCATCAGATTGGGGAAGAACAGTGTGGTTTCAGAAGTGGTAGAGGATGTGTGGACAAGGTGTTTGCTTTGAAGAATGTATGTGAGAAATACTTAGAAAAGCAAATGGATTTGTATGTAGCATTTATGGATCTGGAGAAGCACATCCATCCTCCTGCGCACAACTCTATCCATAGCCCACGCCTCGCAACCATACAAAATTGCTGGAACCACTATTCCTTCAAACATACCCATTTTTGCTTTCCGAGATAATGTTCTCGACTTCCACACATTCTTCAAGGCTCCCAGAATTTTCGCCCCCTCCCCCACCCTATGATCCACTTCCGCTTCCATGGTTCCATCCGCTGCCAGATCCACTCCTAGATATCTAAAACAATTTACTTCCTCCAGTTTTTCTCCATTCAAACTTACCTCCCAATTGACTTGACCCTCAACCCTACTGTACCTAATAACCTTGCTCTTATTCACATTTACTCTTAACTTTCTTCTTTCACACACTTTACCAAACTCAGTCACCAGCTTCTGCAGTTTCTCACATGAATCAGCCACCAGCGCTGTATCATCAGCGAACAACAACTGACTCACTTCCCAAGCTCTCTCATCCCCAACAGACTTCATACTTGCCCCTCTTTCCAAAACTCTTGCATTCACCTCCCTAACAACCCCATCCATAAACAAATTAAACAACCATGGAGACATCACACACCCCTGCCCCAAACCTACATTCACTGAGAACCAATCACTTTCCTCTCTTCCTACACGTACACATGCCTTACATCCTCGATAAAAACTTTTCACTGCTTCTAACAACTTGCCTCCCACACCATATATTCTTAATACCTTCCACAGAGCATCTCTATCAACTCTATCATATGCCTTCTCCAGATCCATAAATGCTACATACAAATCCATTTATATATATATATATATATATATATATATATATATATATATATATATATATATATATATATATATATATATATATTTTTTTTTTTTTTTTTTTGTCGCTGTCTCCCGCATTTGCGAGGTAGCGCAAGGAAACAGACAAAAGAAATGGCCCAACCCACCCCCATACACATGCCTTGATTCAATCCACTGACAGCACGTCAACCCCGGTATACCACATCGCTCCAATTCACTCTATTCTTTGCTCTCCTTTCACCCTCCTGCATGTTCAGGCCCCGATCACACAAAATCTTTTTCACTCCATCTTTCCACCTCCAATTTGGTCTCCCTCTTCTCCTCGTTCCCTCCACCTCCGACACATATATCCTATTGGTCAATCTTTCCTCACTCATTCTCTCCATGTGACCAAACCATTTCAAAACACCCTCTTCTGCTCTCTCAACCACGCTCTTTTTATTTCCACACATCTCTCTTACCCTTACGTTACTTACTCGATCAAACCACCTCACACCACACATTGTCCTCAAACATCTCATTTCCAGCACATCCATCCTCCTGCGCACAACTCTATCCATAGTCCACGCCTCGCAACCATACAACATTGTTGGAACCACTATTCCTTCAAACATACCCATTTTTGCTTTCCGAGATAATGTTCTCGACTTCCACACATTCTTCAAGGCCCCCAGAATTTTCGCCCCCTCCCCCACCCTATGATCCACTTCCGCTTCCATGGTTCCATCCGCTGCCAGATCCACTCCCAGATATCTAAAACACTTCACTTCCTCCAGTTTTTTTTTTTTTTTTGCTTTGTCGCTGTCTCCCGCGTTTGCGAGGTAGCGCAAGGAAACAGACGAAAGAAATGGCCCAACCCACCCCCATACACATGTATATACATACGTCCACACACGCAAATATACATACCTACACAGCTTTCCATGGTTTACCCCAGACGCTTCACATGCCTTGATTCAATCCACTGGCAGGACGTCAACCCCGGTATACCACATCGCTCCAATTCACTCTATTCCTTGCCCTCCTTTCACCCTCCTGCATGTTCAGACCCCAATCACACAAAATCTTTTTCACTCCATCTTTCCACCTCCAATTTGGTCTCCCTCTTCTCCTCGTTCCCTCCACCTCCGACACATATATCCTCTTGGTCAATCTTTCCTCACTCATTCTCTCCATGTGACCAAACCATTTCATAACACCCTCTTCTGCTCTCTCAACCACGCTCTTTTTATTTCCACACATCTCTCTTACCCTTACGTTACTTACTCGATCAAACCACCTCACACCACACATTGTCCTCAAACATCTCATTTCCAGCACATCCATCCTCCTGCGCACAACTCTATCCATAGTCCACACCTCGCAACCATACAACATTGTTGGAACCACTATTCCTTCAAACATACCCATTTTTGCTTTCCGAGATAATGTTCTCGACTTCCACACATTCTTCAAGGCTCCCAGAATTTTCGCCCCCTCCCCCACCCTATGATCCACTTCCGTTTCCATGGTTCTGTCCGCTGCCAGATCCACTCCCAGATATCTAAAACACTTCACTTCCTCCAGTTTTTCTCCATTCAAACTCACCTCCCAATTGAATTGACCCTCAACCCTACTGTACCTAATAACCTTCCTCTTATTCACATTTACTCTTAACTTTCTTCTTTCACACACTTTACCAAACTCAGTCACCAGCTTCTGCAGTTTCTCACATGAATCAGCCACCAGCGCTGTATCATCAGCGAACAACAACTGACTCACTTCCCAAGCTCTCTCATCCCCAACAGACTTCATACTTGCCCCTCTTTCCAAAACTCTTGCATTCACCTCCCTAACAACCCCATCCATAAACAAATTAAACAACCATGGAGACATCACACACCCCTGCCGCAAACCTACATTCACTGAGAACCAATCACTTTCCTCTCTTCCTACACATACACATGCCTTACATCCTCGATAAAAACTTTTCACTGCTTCTAACAACTTGCCTCCCACACCATATATTCTTAATACCTTCCACAGAGCATCTCTATCAACTCTATCATATGCCATAAATGCTACATACAAATCCATTTATTTTTTTTTTTTTTTATTATACTTTGTCGCTGTCTCCCGCGTTTGCGAGGTAGCGCAAGGAAACAGCCGAAAGAAATGGCCCAACCCCCCCCCATACACATGTATATACATACTTCCACACACACAAATATACATACCTACACAGCTTTCCATGGTTTACCCCAGACGCTTCACATGCCCTGCATCAATCCACTGACAGCACGTCAACCCCGGTATACCACATCGCTCCAATTCATTCTATTCCTTGCCCTCCTTTCACCCTCCTGCATGTTCAGGCCCCGATCACACAAAATCTTTTTCACTCCATCTTTCCACCTCCAATTTGGTCTCCCTCTTCTCCTTGTTCCCTCCACCTCCGACACATATATCCTCTTGGTCAATCTTTCCTCACTCATCCTCTCCATGTGCCCAAACCACTTCAAAACACCCTCTTCTGCTCTCTCAACCACGCTCTTTTTATTTCCACACATCTCTCTTACCCTTACGTTACTCACTCGATCAAACCACCTCACACCACACATTGTCCTCAAACATCTCATTTCCAGCACATCCATCCTCCTGCGCACAACTCTATCCATAGCCCACGCCTCACAACCATACAACATTGTTGGAACCACTATTCCTTCAAACATACCCATTTTTGCTTTCCGAGATAATGTTCTCGACTTCCACACATTCTTCAAGGCCCCCAGGATTTTCGCCCCCTCCCCCACCCTATGATCCACTTCCGCTTCCATGGTTCCATCCGCTGCCAGATCCACTCCCAGATATCTAAAACACTTCACTTCCTCCAGTTTTTCTCCATTCAAACTCACCTCCCAATTGACTTGACCCTCAACCCTACTGTACCTAATAACCTTGCTCTTATTCACATTTACTCTTAACTTTCTTCTTCCACACACTTTTCCAAACTCAGTCACCAGCTTCTGCAGTTTCTCACATGAATCAGCCACCAGCGCTGTATCATCAGCGAACAACAACTGACTCACTTCCCAAGCTCTCTCATCCCCAACAGACTTCATACTTGCCCCTCTTTCCAAAACTCTTGCATTTACCTCCCTAACAACCCCATCCATAAACAAATTAAACAACCATATATATATATATATATATATATATATATATATATATATATATATATATATATATATATATATATATATATATATATATATTTTTTTTTTTCTTTTTTTTTTTTTTTGCTTTGTCGCTGTCTCCCGCGTTTGCAAGGTAGCGCAAGGAAACAGACGAAAGAAATGGCCCAACCCACCCGCATATACATGTATATATATATACGTCCACACACGCAAATATACATACCTACACAGCTTTCCATGGTTTACCCCAGACGCTTCACATGCCTTGATTCAATCCACTGACAGCACGTCAACCCCTGTATACCACATCGCTCCAATTCACTCTATTCCTTGCCCTCCTTTCACCCTCCTGCATGTTCAGGCCCCGATCACACAAAATCTTTTTCACTCCATCTTTCCACCTCCAATTTGGTCTCCCTCTTCTCCTCGTTCCCTCCACCTCCGACACATATATCCTCTTGGTCAATCTTTCCTCATTCATTCTCTCCATGTGACCAAACCATTTCAAAACACCCTCTTCTGCTCTCTCAACCACGCTCTTTTTATTTCCACACATCTCTCTTACCCTTACGTTACTTACTCGATCAAACCACCTCACACCACACATTGTCCTCAAACATCTCATTTCCAGCACATCCATCCTCCTGTGCACAACTCTATCCATAGTCTACGCCTCGCAAGCATACAACATTGTTGGAACCACTATTCCTTCAAACATACCCATTTTTGCTTTCCGAGATAATGTTCTCGACTTCCACACATTCTTCAAGGCTCCCAGAATTTTCGCCCCCTCCCCCACCCTATGATCCACTTCCGCTTCCATGTTTCCATCCGCTGCCAGATCCACTCCCAGATATCTAAAACACTACTATTCGCCATTTCCCGCATCAGCGAGGTAGCGATATATATATACCTAATTCATACATATTCACCATTTCATGCTTTTGCAAGGTAGCTTTAAGAACAGAGGACTGAGCCTTGGAGGGAATATCCACACTTAGCCCCCTTCTCTGTTCCTTTATTGGAAAATCTCAGAAATGGGAGGGGAGGATTTCCAGCCCCTACTCCCTCCCCTTTTAGTCTTCTTTTATGACACGCAGGGAATACATGGGAAGTATACGTTCTTACATATATATATATATATATATATATATATATATATATATATATATATGTGTGTGTGTGTGTGTGTGTATTTTACTTATTTTGATTTGTCGCTGTCTCCCACATTAGCAAGGTAGCGCAAGGAAACAGACAAAAGAATGGCCCAACCCACCCACATACATATGTATATACATACACGTCCACACACGCACATATACATACCTATACATCTCTACGTATACATATATATATATACACACACAGACATATACATATATACACATGAACATAATTCATACTGTCTGCCTTTATTCATTCCCATCGCCAGCCCGCCACACATGTAATAACAACCCCCTCCCCCCTTATGTGTGCAAGGTAGTGTTAGGAAAAGACAACAAAGACCCCATTCACTCACACTCAGTCTCCAGCTGTCATGCAATAATGCCTGAAACCACAGCTCCCTTTCCACATCCAGGCCCCACACAACTTTCCATGGTTTAACCCAGACGCTTCACATGCTCTGGTTCAATCCATTGACAGCACTTCGGCCCCGGTATATCACATCGTTCCAATTCACTCTATTCCTTGCACGCATTTCACCTCCTGCATGTTCAGGCCCCGATCACTCAAAATCGTTTTCACTCCATCTTTCCACCTACAATTTGGTCTCCCACTTCTCCTCGTTCCCTCCACCTCTGACACATATATCCTCTTGGTCAATCTTTTCTCACTCATTCTCTCCATGTGACCGAACCATTTCAAAACACCCTCTTCTGCTCTCTTAACCACGCTCTTTTTATTTCCACACATCTCATTTACACTATTATTACTTACTCGATCAAACCACCTCACACCATATATTGTCCTCAAAAATCTCATCTCCAGCACATCCACTCTCCTGCGCACAACTCTATCCATAGCCCATGCCTCGAAACCATACAACATTGTTGGAACCACTGTTCCTTCAAACATAGCCATTTTTGCTTTCCGAGATAATGTTCTCGACTTCCACACATTCTTCAACGCTCCCAGAATTTTCGCCCCCTCCCCACCCTATGATTCACTTCCGCTTCCATGGTTCCATCCGCTGCCAAATCCACTCCCAGAAATCTAGAACAATGCACTTCCTCCAGTTTTTCTCCAATCAAACTTACCTCCCAATTGACTTGACCCTCAACCCTACTGTACCTAATAACCTTGCTCTTATTCACATTTATTCTCAACTTTCTTCTCTCACACACTTTACCGAACTCAGTCACCAGCTTCTGCAGTTTTTCACATGAATCAGCCACCAGCGCTGTATCATCAGCGAACAACAACTGATTCACTTCCCAAGCTCTCTCATCCACAACAGACTGCATACTTGCCCCTCTTTCCAAAACTTTTGCATTCACCTCCCTAACAACCCCATCCATAAACAAATTAACCATGGAGACATCACTCACCCCTGCCACAAACCTACATTCACTGAGAACCAGTCACTTTCCTCTCTTCCTACACGTACACATGCCTTACATCCTCGATAAAAACTTTTCACTGCTTCGAACAACTTGCCTCCCACGACATATATTCTTAATACCTTCCACAGAGCATCTCTATCAACTCTATCATATGCCTTCTCCAGATCCATAAATGCTACATACAAATCCTTTGCTTTTCTAAGTATTTCTCACATACATTCTTCAAAGCAAACACCTGATCCACACATCCTCTACCACTTCTGAAACCACATTGCTCTTCCCCAATCTGATGCTCTGTACATGCCTTCACCCTCTCAATCAATACCCTCCCATATAATTTACCAGGAATACTCAAACTTATACCTCTGTAATTTGAGCACTCACTCTTATCCCCTTTGCCTTTGTACAATGGCACTATGCAAGCATTCTGCCAATCCTCAGGCACCTCACCATGAGTCATACATACATTAAATAACCTTACCAACCAGTCAGCAATACAGTCACCCCCTTTTTTTTATAAATTCCACAGCAATACCATCCAACCCCGCTGCCTTGCCAGCTTTCGTCTTCCGCAAAGCTTTTACTACTTCTTCTCTCTTTACCAAATCATTTTCCCTAACCCTCTCACTTTGCACACCACCTCGACCAAAACACCCTATATCTGCCACTCTATCATCAAACACATTCAACAAACCTTCAAAATACTCACTCCATCTCCTTCTCACATCACCACTACTTGTTATCACCTCCCCATTAGCCCCCTTCACTGAGGTTCCCATTTGTTCCCTTGTCTTATGCACTTTATTTACTCCTTCCAAAACATCTTTTTATTCTCCCTAAAATTTAATGATACTCTCTCACCCCAACTCTCATTTGCCCTCTTTTTCACCTCTTGCACCTTTCTCTTGACCTCCTGCCTCTTTCTTTTTTTACATCTCCCACTCATTTGCATTATTTCCCTGCAATAATCATCCAAATGCCTCTCTCTTCTCTTTCACTAATAATCTTACTTCTTCATCCCACCATTCACTACCTTTTCTAATCTGCCCACCTCCCACGCTTCTCATGCCACAGGCATCTTTTGCACAAGCCATCACTGCTTCCCTAAATACATCCCATTCCTCCCCCACTCCCCTTACCTCCTTTGTTCTCACCTTTTTCCATTCTGTACTCAGTCTCTCCTGGTACTTCCTCACACAAGTCTCCTTCCCAAGCGTGAGGAGATGGAATGATTATTTTGAAGGTTTATTGAATGTGTTTAATGATAGAGTGGCAGATATAGGGTGTTTTGGTTGAGGCGGTGTGCGAAGTGAGAGGGTCAGGGAGAATGGTTTGGTAAACAGTGAAGAGGCAGTGAATGCTTTGTGGAAGATGAAAGCCGGGAAGGCGGTGGATTTGGATGGTATTGCAGTGTAATTTATTAAAAACGGGGGTGAATATGTTGTTGATTTGTTGGTAAGGATATTTATTCACTGTATGTATGGTTCATGGTGAAGTGTCTGAGGATTGGCAGAATGCATTCATTGTGCCATTGTACAAAGACGAAGGGGATAATGGTGAGTGTTCAAATTACAGAAGTATAAGTTTGTTGAGTATTCCTGGGAAATTATATGGGAGGGTGTTGATTGAGAGGGTAAAGGCATGTACAGAGCATCAGATTGGGGAAGACCAGTGTGTTTCAGAAGTGGTTGAGGATGTGTGGATTAGGTGTTTGCTTTGAAGAATGTATGTGAGAAATACTTAGAAAAACAGATGGATTTGTATGTAGCATTTATGAATCTGGAGAAAGCATATGATAGAGTTGATAGAGATGCTTTGTGGAGGGTATTAAGAGTACATGGTGTGGGAGGTAAGTTGCTAGGGGCAGTGAAAAGTTTTTATCGAGGATGTAAGGCATGTGTATGAGTAAGGAGAGAGGAAAGTGATTGGTTCCCAGTGAATGTCAGTTTGCACCAGGGGTGGGTGATGTCTCCATGGTTGTTTAATTTGTTTTGGATGGGGTTGTTAGGGAGGTGAATGCAAGAGTTTTGGAGAGAGGGACAAGTATGCAGTCTGTTGTGGATGAGAGGGCTTGGGAAGTGAGTCAGTTGTTGTTAGCTGATGATACAGCGCTGGTGGTTGATTCGGGTGAGAAACTGCAAAAGTTGGTGACTGAGTTTAGTAAATTGTGTGAAAGAAGAAAGTTGAGAGTAAATGTGAATAAGAGCAAGGTTATTAAGTTCAATAGGGTTGAGGGACAAGTTAATTGGGAAGTAAGTTTGAATGGAGAAAAATTGAAGGAAGTAAAGTGTTTTAGATATCTGGGAGTGGATTTAGCATTGGATGGAACCATGGAAGTGGAAGTGAGTTACAGGGTGGGGGAGTGAGCGACGGTTCTGGGAGCATTGAAGAATGTGTGAAAGGCGAGAATGTTATCTCGGAGAACAAAAATGGGTATGTTTGAAGGAATAGTGGTTCCATCAATGTTATATGGTTGTGAGGTGTGGGCTTTAGGTAGAGTTGTGCGGAGGAGGGTGGATGTGCTGGAAATGAGATGTTTGAGGACAATATGTGGTGTGAGGTGGTTTGATCAAGTAAGTAATGAAAGGGTAAGAGAGATGTGTGGTAATAAAAAGAGTGTGGTTGAGAGAGCAGAAGAAGGTGTTTTGAAATGGTTTGGTCACATGGAGAGAATGAATGAGGAAAGATTGACCAAGAGAATATATGTTTCAGAGGTGGAGGGAACGAGGAGAAGTGGGAGACCAAATTGGAGGTGGAAAGATGGAGTGAAAAAGATTTTGAGTGATCGGGGCCTGAACATGCAGGAGGGTGAAAGGCGTGTAAGGAATAGAGTGAATTGGAACAATGTGGTATACTGGGGTCGATGTGCTGTCAGTGGATTGAACCAAGGCATGTGAAGCATCTGAGGTAAACCATGGAAAGTTTTGTGGGGCCTGGATGTGGAAAGGGAGCTGTGGTTTCGGTGCATTATACATGACAGCTAGAGACTGAGTGTGAACGAATGTGGCATTCCTAGTGCTACCTCGCGCACATGTGGGGGGAAGGGGTTGTTATTTCATGTGTGGCGAGGTGGCGACGGGAATGAATAAGGGCAGACAATATGAATTATGTATGTACATGTGTATATATGTATATGTCTGTGTGTATATATATATATATATATACATGTATACGTTGAGATGTATAGGTATGTATATGTGCTGTGTGTGGACGTGTATGTATATTCATGTGTATGTGTGTGGGTTGGGCCATTCTTTCGTCTGTTTCCTTGTGCTACCTCACTAACGCAGGAGACAGCGACAAAGTATAAGTTTGTTGAGTATTCCTGGTAAATTATATGGGAGGGTATTGATTGAGAGGGTGAAGGCATGTACAGAGCATCAGATTGGGGAAGAGCAGTGTGGTTTCAGAAGTGGTAGAGGATGTGTGGATCAGGTGTTTGCTTTGAAGAATGTATGTGAGAAATACTTAGAAAAGCAAATGGATTTGTATGTAGCATTTATGGATCTGGAGAAGGCATATGATAGAGTTGATAGAGATGCTCTGTGGAAGGTATTAAGAATATATGGTGTGGGAGGCATGTGTACGTGTAGGAAGAGAGGAAAGTGATTGGTTCTCAGTGAATGTAGGTTTGCAGCAGGGGTGTGTGATGTCTCCATGGTTGTTTAATTTGTTTATGGATGGGGTTGTTAGGGAGGTGAATGCAAGAGTTTTGGAAAGAGGGGCAAGTATGAAGTCTGTTGGGGATGAGAGAGCTTGGGAAGTGAGTCAGTTGTTGTTCGCTGATGATACAGCGCTGGTGGCTGATTCATGTGAGAAACTGCAGAAGCTGGTGACTGAGTTTGGTAAAGTGTGTGAAAGAAGAAAGTTAAGAGTAAATGTGAATAAGAGCAAGGTTATTAGGTACAGTAGGGTTGAGGGTCAAGTCAATTGGGAGGTGAGTTTGAATGGAGAAAAACTGGAGGAAGTAAAGTGTTTTAGATATCTGGGAGTGGATCTGGCAGCGGATGGAACCATGGGAGCAGAAGTGAATCATAGGGTGGAGGAGGGGGCGAAAATCCTGGGAGCCTTGAAGAATGTATGGAAGTCGAGAACATTATCTCGGAAAGCAAAAATGGGTATGTTTGAAGGAATAGTGGTTCCAACAATGTTGTATGGTTGCGAGGCGTGGGCTATGGATAGAGTGGTGCACAGGATGATGGATGTGCTGGAAATGAGATGTTTGAGGACAATGTGTGGTGTGAGGTGGTTTGATCGAGTAAGTAACGTAAGGGTAAGAGAGATGTGTGGAAATAAAAAGAGCATGGTTGAGAGAGCAGAAGAGGGTGTTTTGAAATGGTTTGGGCACATGGAGAGAATGAGTGAGGAAAGATTGACCAAGAGGATATATGTGTCAGAGGTGGAGGAAACGAGGAGAAGTGGGAGACCAAATTGGAGGTGGAAAGATGGAGTGAAAAAGATTTTGTGTGATCGGGGCCTGAACATGCAGGAGGGTGAAAGGAGGGCAAGGAATAGAGTGAATTGGAGCGATGTGGTATACCGGGGTTGACGTGCTGTCAGTGGATTGAATCAGGGCATGTGAAGCGTCTGGGGTAAACCATGGAAAGCTGTGTAGGTATGTATATTTGCGTGTGTGGACGTATGTATATACATGTGTATGGGGGTGGGTTGGGCCATTTCTTTCGTCTGTTTCCTTGCGCTACCTCGCAATATAGAGCCTGACAGAAATTTTTAGAGAATGGGCCAAATGTAAAAGATTTGGGTATCATCATAAATGAGAAACTAGATATCAGGGAGCAAATTGAGATGATAGCACTGTCAAGCCAAATGATAAGTATAGAAACCTCCCATTGAAAATGTTTAATTAATGTATATATGTGGACCAATGCAAAAGAACTGCAACTAAATACCCTAAAAAGAAGAAGGGTTATATGATAATATTTGCTTGGCAACAAATTGAAGGTATAAAAGGAAATGTGTTAAACCGGAAAGCCTCTCAACAAGTCTTCAAAAAAACCAAGAAACATTATGAAGTTAAATCAGATGAAAAGAGAATGATTATTATTAATTGTTCTGGCAAGAGAAGAAAAGTACATGGAACAAATACAGAAATATTTAAAAGAAAACTTGACTCATGGTTGAAATCAATCTCAGTGGACCAAAAATCAATAATTGTGTAAAGTTGGTGGCAGATAAGATTAATCCTATGTAGCAAGACATGTGGTGAGAATAATTGTGTAAAGTTGGTGGCAGATAAGATTAATCCTATGTAGCAAGATGTGTGGTGAGTGCTTTACACTATCCCTGCCATTTTTGCTTAACCTTCTTGTTAGTTTGTATGTACACATCTGAAACCACATTGTTCCTCCCCAATCTGATGCTCTGTACATGCCTTCACCCTCTCAGTCACCAGTCTTCCATACATCTTACTAGGTACACTCAACAAACTTGGACCTCTGTAGTTTGAACACTCACCTTTGCCTCTCTTACCTTTATACAGTTTCATTATATATGAATTCTGCAAGCCCTCAGGTGCCTCACCATGATCTATATATACATTGAAAGTCCTGATTAACCAATAAGTAACACAGTCACCCTATTTCTTAAGAAGTTCATCTGCAATGCCATCCACTTCAGACTTCTTTTCACATTTCGTCTTATGGAAGACTTTCACACCTTTTCTCTTTCCACCAAACAATTTGCCTTGATATTCTCATTTCATGTACCTCCTTGACCTGAACACCCTAAATCTGCTTCCCTGTCATCATACATTAATCAGTCCCTTAAAATACTCACTTCATTTCCTGTTCACCTCATTTTTGTTACCACTTCCTTATTTTCCCTTTCACCAGTGTTCCTATGTTTCTCTTTTTTCTCTCCTTATAAACCTCCCTCCAGCCAACCTCACAGTCACATCACAACAGCTTGACACCACAGTAGCAGCATCAAACATGCAATACTATAACAATTGCTCACTTAGAACAGAATCCCTGCATCTCTACAGAAATCTTCAAGCACCTTTTTAACCTGCCAAACATAAATCCACCTTACTCCCTCCAGTCACCTTGAAGTGACAGTTTCTTATACTCAACAAAACACTAATTCTATTCATCACGTTTGACACATGTGATTTTCACTTCTCACACCAATAACACAAAGACAAAAGCAGCAAACAAACTGAAAGCCTCAGACATTAACTGGCACCATATTTGGACAAGGAAATCCCTCAGCATCCCATACATACAATGCATTTGCTTCACTTTAAACTATGCCTCACCTGCCTGGTCTTCCACGCTTTCAAAAGCAAATATAACAAAGTTGCAAACTACTCAAAATAGTGCATTCAGGAAAAACCATTGCTACTTACCTGCCATAAGTACTCAACACCTTCACAATGAAACAAAGATCCTCCCAATACAGTCCTACCTCAATAAGCTAAACAGTCAGTTCTATGCAACAGCATTAGACTCCTCCCACCCAAACCACTCCATTACTAACCACCATCACCCAAGTAGAAATAAAGCCTACCTCTGCTTCACATTTCAGTAACCTCAACTCACAGGTACCCCACCCACAACAAATATAACACTGACAAAACACATCAAATTTACATGAGCACTAAACAACTAAGACCTCCTAACTCAGTCTTAAGCTCCAGCCCACCAGACACACCCATCAGAAATCACACTTCTTAAACAAACACAAGTTACACTCTCCCACTAACACTGGACATCACCTATCACTACTAAACTACAAACACCATTTCAACATATCCCAAGACCCTTCATGCCCATGATGCACCCGCCATAAAGAAGACAGTGAACACTTATTACTCAATTTCCCCACACTCTTTTCATGTAGATACACAAACATCATAACAGTTTATGACCTGTGATCCTAACTGGTGGATGTAACCAGCTTACTGAGTGTTCATAGAGATGAAAAGATAAAGTTTGAAGGGAATCTGTATGAAAAAAGGAGTCCTTGGGCAGAAAGTAAGCATTGCACCTCAGGATATATAAGGTATCTGCTCATCAGCTAGCTTGGCTGTGAGCTGGCTACCCTATGTAGGACTTAATCCTGGGTCTTTTAGAATGCTAACCACTACTACAGAAGCTCTGTCTGTACTTTTTGTACATTAAAGACTTTTAAATCTTTGTAAGTTGCCAACTTTCACTGTCTCTTTGATTAGACCATTCCAGCCATCCATTACTCTAATGCTAAACCACTATTTCTTTACATCCTTCTTGACTGTCCTCTTTTTCAGCTTTTAATTATGGCCCCTGGTAATTCTGATACTGCACTGTGTGAAGAACTGTTGTGTGCAAACATCATCCAGTTGATTTAGGAATTTAAATGTTATCAGGTGTGTGCATATGTGTGCAGGAGTGAGCATAAATGTTTGTTTTTATATTTACTGATACTTAGATATGATTTGTTACATTGATACGATGTAAGTCATGCATGACTTTTTCCTTTTTTGTTAATTATTTATATTCTTTTGACAGAGTCAGTTCAGATTTGTATGTGAAGCAATTCAACGAGTATACTCTGAAGGCCTTGTTAAACCCTTAGCCGAGTACCAGCAGAGATGAGTCCTTGAATCTTCCGCACATATGTTGGCATGTGAAGAGAAATGGTGTACATATCTTTTAAAAATATGTAGAAGAAGTTGTACACATACCCTGAGGTACATAAAGAAGTTCATGTGATGCAGCATGTAAAATTGTCTCACTTCTGCAAAGAAACTTTTAGAAAATGGGAAAGGGGCAAAACCCAGAAAATATAGGATTGCAGACTCAGGTTTCAGCAGGGTCTGTGGCAAGAAGAAAGTGTACATATCCTATAATAGGATCTAAGAAAAAATGATCCCAGAGAGAATGACTCTCCCTGGGATCCAGCCTTGAAATGAGGAAACAGCCATGATAATGTATTTGACAATAGATATCTATTCTTGTGAAATATGTAGGTACAGAATGAATGAATCTTTAGGATTAAGATAATTTATGATAGCTGATACTATGAGGTACTTCAGTCATTGCCTAAAGACTATTTTTTCCTTATTGTTGGGCATAACCAGTATAACTGCTGAGAGAAATATCAAAAAACTACTTGCTCAAGACCTGATCATTCATCAGCTGATTCTTGCAGCAAAGATGGAGAACAAATGGAAGACATACATGGAATGTCAACACTTGCATGATAGTACTTGCACACTTCAGTGTGTGGTATAGAAACACCTTTATGTATGTGCATGCATTCGTTGGTTACCATGATGCCTGTACATAATAATTCTGCATTAGAATGTGAATACTATAAATACTACAAGACTTTTCAAAAGACAGATCCTGATCCTAATAGTGTTTCTACTTCAAGATATTTTCTATTAAACTAGTGAAAATTTAGTAGTTTACACAAGATAGTCTGATCTCCCCTACCTTCCTAACTCCTCAAGCTTTGTGAAACATGATACAGATTCTTAAGTCATCATTAACACATTATTGAGATACCACCAGGATGTGTCGTTGTGATTTTATTACCAGTCACAGGAAATTTTCAATTTGATATATATTTAAGGCTTTTATATGATAACTTAAGAAGTTTTCTTCATGTCTACTGCCAGATCTCTCTCTCTTGTCTGCTGCGGTTGCTACTGTCAGGTTCAAGGAAATCCCCAACCAATCCGGTACTAGTGTAGTTTTTGCTCATTAAATACTTGCCCTGTAAATTCAGTAATTGTTCCCTGTTAGGCAGAATATTTACAACGTGCATTTTGGTAATTTCCACCTGATTTCTAGAATATTGGACTGTTATGGAAGGCAATGTAATAAAACACCACATTACAGGGTATATTCACCATAGTGCCTGTCTTCCAAGGAATCTTGATATCTTGAACATCATTCTTTGATTGGTAATGAGTGTGGACACTGTCCATTAGTTCCCTAAGCAGTACAAGAGTTGGCCAGAACCTCTCAACCTTATCCCACACCTCATAGTCCTGGGACCCACATGTGCCTTCCTCTTGTCATAAGAGCCCAACTCAAGCAACTGACAATCCCAAGCCGGTGATGCACACAGTCACCTTCCAATAAATTGAAACTTTATAGTGTTGCATAGCACAGTGCCTCTGGCTTAAAGTAGATTTTTTTTCTCTGTATTTTGAAGTGGCAGAGGTAAACCTGCATTTGTTAGTGTGGAAGCTTAAAAGATCCCTACTAAAATGTATGGATTATTCAGGAAATGTCTAATTGCCTTACAGGCCTTTATTAAATGTAATTTTTGGGCAATTTTGGGTGCTGTGTGCCCCCCTATACCACTCAGGGTATAATAAACACACTTACAGACAACACACATTGCCTTTGGTCGTTATTGAATGTGCAGACTTTTCTTGTATGTATAAGATATTTGTCATAAATCAGGTGTCAAGTTTGTTAGAACTGTTTAAGGTAGTTCACATGTGTGTGAGTATTCTAATTATTAATATCTATATTTTTGGTACTGATAAATCATTTTGAAATTAACAGAAAATGCATCAAAAGTTACTCCTTCCCCATTTTTTCTTTTTACCTGCTTACCTTTTCCTGTCTTAGCTAGGTATCTTTCATTGTCTAATTGAAGTCCACTTATTTTACATACTGGAAAAAAAAAGAATCTCAATTAATTATGAAAGTGAAATTGCTGTACAAAGAAAAGGGTCTGGTCTAGGTGAGACATTTAACTCTTGTCCAGTCTGGATCCCAAACCAAAGGTTCAGATTTGTCCAGTAATACCCAACTGGCAACTAATTAAAGTATGTGAAAACATTGTGGAAATGGTCAAGTCTGCTACTTTGCCAAAGAAACAAAGGGGTCTGACCATAGTTGTATGTACAGGGTTAAATTTTGTTGTGTTCCATGAAGGTAAATAAAATGCATAACTCGCATTGATACATCTTACCTTTTAACTTTTTTTTTTTTTTTTTTTTTTTTTTTTTTTGTACACTGACTGGTATGTCAGATCCCTCCTATTTTACAATCTTCTGTGATTTTATTTCCTTATGCATGATGAATTATAAAGTCATTATTTTCTTTGTCCAAAATGTGTTGGAATGAAAGGTAGGAAAGTTGGTTACAAAATGACAAAAAGTTATTGTCACTTTGTTACCAGATAAAACATGGTATGAGCTTAGCATAGCAATATTTTGTTTGTACCATTTTTCAATATCCATATGAAAATGAACAATTATGAGAGCTATTGATACTAAATTTTTGGACTGGTATTGAATGTAGAGGTGACCAATGAACACTGCCAAAAGTTATTGGTCGTCAGTGTAAATGGAATTAGTTATATATAAGTTATGCCCTATTTGTCTTAGTTTAAGTCTTGGTAATGTACATGAGTGTGACAGGGAACGTGTGTTGTATTTGACACAAATGAGCAATAAAGAAAAGTGGTTTGTAATGATCTAGTTTTCTTTACATCCATACATGTTTCTCAGTTGATATACCATAACCTTAACGTGAATTTTGAGAATTGTTTGTTAATGTTTCTCATAAGTTGATATACCATAGCCTTGATATGAATTTTGAGCATTGCCTTTTAACACTTTTTTACCACTGTCATACTAGCAAATTCTTCCTCCCTTTTCTTTTAAGCAGTGACATAATATAGGAAACAGAAGTAAGAGTGACTATAAGATCTATATAGGGATAAGGCTTTTAGGAGTGATGAGGGACAAGTGAATACAAATAACACTAGTTCTTAAAATGGATGAGAGATCAGTGAGATATCGGTATGAAAGGAGAAGTTGAAGTTGTGGATGAGAATAAATATTTGAAAATAAAGTTCAGTAAGGATGGGGATGGGAAAGCTGAAGCCAACAGAAGAGTCATGCAAGGAAAAATAATTGGAGGTGTATTGACAGATATGGTGAACCAAAAACTTGTGTAGTGTAGGAAAGTTCTGCAAAGAACTTGAAAGAGCAACAGAGTAAGTAGATCCAGGGAAGACTACATGTTTTGGGTGACCCAGTGTATATTTTGGAGTAGATTGGAGGAGGTAGTGGTAGGTGGGTACAGGGTCCCAGATGATAATGGTGGAAGACTGTGTGAACTGTGTGCCCTAACTAGCATGAGTGCTGCTTTTATGAACTTTAAACATAAAGGATTTACAAATACAGAACAGAACAGATGAGAGATTGAGTGATTTGCTTTAGGTAAGAAGGATTCAATAAGCATTGTGCATAACCTTCGGTCTAAAAGTTAGTTGGAAGTGGGTCTTATCAGATCATGTGGTAGTAATTTGCAAGTTATCGTTTTGTTTTAGATGGTATAGGAATTAAAATATACAAGAAAAAAAGCAAGATTAGAGAGGAAAGGTTAAGCAAAGAATAAGTTTTACAAACCATCCAGGAGAAGGTAGGTGAAAAGCTGTGAGGATCCCAAGCAATGCAGGGTGAAGCTTAAGACTACTGTGGTGGAGGTTGCAAGGGCGGTGTGCAGTATTTCATATATAGGTTGTGGAAAGATGATAAGAAGATAAAGTTTATGAAAAAAAAAAAAAAGGATGAAGATGAATGTGTGGTGAGTAGATAAAGTTTTTTTTAAAAAAAAAAAAGGATGGACAAAGATGAATGTCAGAAAATAGTGATGAACAGAGAACAATGCAGAACACAAAACCCTGAATACATAGTTTAAAAGATGTAATTTAGATCAAAGTAAAGCAAGTGAGGATCTCAGGAGGAAAACAAAATAATTTCATAAGAAAATAATGTGAGGATTTTTCCTCTACGACTCAGTTGTTTGTTTCTGATGGTACCTTGCTAAGTCAAGAAACTGCGAAAAAGAAAAAAACTTTTGGAAGATAAATGATAGTTGAAGAGGTATGCATATGAATATACTATAAAATTAAGAAAGACTGCTAATAGCAAAGGACAAAGCTTGTAAGAGGTAGAAAGGTTTTTAAAGTGATTGGAGATGATGGTGAAAGAAGATAGACATAAGTAAATGGTAGAGGGACATTACAAAGGATGAAGAAATAATGATAATATATCCCTTAAAGCTGAGAATATATCTGGAGTGGTGATACAGTGAAGAAAAGCAGCAAAACTGCAGTCAAATAGATCTAAAAAGTGCAAATAGAAGCACACAAAAGTGGTCTGTTCCTGACAACAAAGGCAATAATTACCACTATATTAAGGAAAGGTGAGTAAGCTGATTGCAATATTTATAGAGGAAGTTTCCCTAGTGTATTTGGTAATGTGTATGAAGAGACAGTGATTTACCATGTTTTAAAGGAATTACTGAACCTCTTGTTTCTGAAGCATCAAAGATGGGTTTAGGAAGAAAAGAGAGTATTTAAATCATGTTCTTGCGCAAAGACAATTAGTAAAGAATGATTAAAAAAAAGGGGTATTTACGAAGTTGGAAAAGGCATATGGTAAAGCATGGGTTTAAGAAAGTTAGAATTCTACCTATGTATCTCCAGAATGCCATTCTAGACAAAAGGGGTGGGGAATCAGAAGGAAGAGTCAAGTGAGATTTCTCAAAGGCTCAGGGTGGTATGTCTGAATGTTTGTGGATGCAACCAGGATGAGAAGAAGGATGAAGGGTGAGACTAACCTGGAAGTTCTGTCTCTCAGTGAAACCAGGTTGAAGGAGATGGAGGTAGAATGGTCTAGGGATGTTTAGGTAACAAAGTCCCAGGTTAGTGAGAGGGCAAGAGCACAAAAGTGGTGGCACTTCTGCTAACAGAAGATCTGTGTGACTGTTAAAGATAGTAAGGGAGTGAGTTAAAGACTGATGTAGGTTAAAATGAAAGCAGACTATACGAAATGGTGATTGTTATCAGTTATTTCCCTGGCAGTAAGAGGAATAAAGAAGGAAATGCTTTTTGGGTGGAGCCTGGAGAGTTCTTTGGCATTTTGGGAAAAGATGAGTTTTGATGCATGAGATTGAATCTTGGTGCTAGGAAATCTAACTGCATGAGTGGGTGATGTGACAGTGAGCATAACTGGAAAATAAGGAACAGCTTGTTGAACTGTGACTAGGAGTAGTTGGTTCATAAAGGTGCATAAAAAAAGTCCCTCATCATCCACTGAAGTTATGTTCCTGGAGGACTCTGTGGTTGGGAAGTTATAAGACCCATGGGACAAGGGCGGTTGATGGTCATGACCCTTGTCCTACAATGAACACCTCAGGATTAAAAATAAGCATGCTTTTATTAAAAATAAACATGCTTATTCTATAGAAGTAAAAAGAAATGATGTACAAAACTGTAAGGTAATGCTATAATGGCAGTGTGTCACCTGATGCCATGCCTCCATACTCCCACAAAGCAGCCAGCCAACTACACTGTACTAATGGCTACCTGTGCTCACCATAGCAACATCAACTGGTTACAACACTTCTGCCTCCCCCTGAAAATGGTGGTCTGCTGGGCTGGACCACAAACAGCTCCTGGCTACATGTCACTTGCCCAGTGCATGATCAAAGTTTGATGGTGCCATGGGAATTTGTGAATACTCAAAACATGATGCCACTGATGATAAAATGGTGTACGTTATTTTAATCATGTACACTCAAAACCATGGCCAGCAAAAGCAAGGTAGACAAGGGACCTCTGTACATAAGCATACAAAGGGGAATAGGGTTGGCATTGTTTGGGCATTACTTGATAGGCATTTAAAGGATATGAATATGCTGAGAGGAGGAGGTTGTTTCTTGGTGGAGGCTAGTGAAAGAGTTTGCAGTGCTAAAAAGAAGAGAGGAAAT
The DNA here is from genome assembly GCF_036320965.1 of Panulirus ornatus. Taxonomy (NCBI): domain Eukaryota; kingdom Metazoa; phylum Arthropoda; class Malacostraca; order Decapoda; family Palinuridae; genus Panulirus; species Panulirus ornatus. The sequence continues at coordinate 90,035,805 of NC_092227.1, forward strand.
GACGTGCTAAAAAAGGTGAACATGAAAAAAGAGGCCTGTGAGCAACAAATATACCAAGAAAGAAAGAGTGAAAAGTAGCATATGGTTAGAAGAAATAAAACAAATGCAGGTGAAGCATCAGGCATATGGAAGGTGGGACCGTATGCATAAGAAAGGGTAGTGAGTGTATGGATGTGACCTGTAGGAAAGGAGTGTAAGTAATTGGAAAATGTACAAAAGAAAGTAGTAAATAGGTCAAGAGCAAGGTTTAAGAGTGGAAAAATGGTTGCAAATGTGAAAAGAGGGTACAGATGAACTTTAGTGAAAATCAGAAAATACTTTGAAAGGAGGTGAATAGTGTGAGGAGAAGCAGACATGTGACAGCAATAGTGAGAGGGGGCAGATAAGGATGTGGTTACATGCAAAGAAAAGGTAAAACAGAAATGGAATGAGTAATCTGAAGGACTATTAAATATGTGAGATGATTAAGTGACAGATTCAGTGTGTTTGGAACAAAGTAGCATGCAAAAAGACAGTCTTGAACAATGCTAAGGTGAAACCTGAAAAGGTAATGAAAACTTTGCATATGATATAGTGTGGCAAAGTGGTGGGAGGGGATGGAATTGTAACCGGGTATCTGTCTCAATAAATGAGGTGACAGTGTTATTGGTTGGTTAATCAAGCTATATAACATTTGTATGACCACAAGATCAGGAGCCTGCGGACTGGTGGAGTGCATGTATAGAACCCCCACTTAAAGGCAAGGCAGACAAAAGTGAGTGCTCAAATTCAATGGGCAGAGATGTCTTGAATGTGCCTGGTAAGATGTACAGAAGAGTGGTGAGTGAAAGGATGGTGTCAAGCAAAGGACATATGACTGACTGGTGATGTGAAGTGTTGCTTCAGGAGAGGCAGAGGATGTCTGGATCTTTGCCTTGAAGAATTTATGTGTGAAATACTTGGAGTAAGGAGTGAACTGTGCATGACATTAATGGATCTAGAAAACAAAAGACATCTTAAAACTGATACTGGGGCCATCTAGAAGATGCTACCAGTACATGGAGTAGAGAAAGTTAATAAATAGTGTAAAGAACTTTTACTAGGAGGGTAAGGCATACATGCCAATAGGAAAGGAAGATGTTTCCAATGAAGGAGGGTCTATATTCAGGATGTGTGATGTTACCGTGGTTATTAATCAGTTTATGGATAGAGTGGTGAGGGAAGTAAATTGAAGGCCCATAGGTGGCACTGCAGGTCTGTATTATGATGTGGTGGGAGATCATGGGAAGTGAATCAGTTGCTGGATGCATATGACATGGGTAAGGTGGCGAGAAACTCAAAAGACTGGTGAGTAAATGTGAATGAAAGTAGTCACACTGTGTTCATGCTCCTTGCAGTCTTTCTGATTCATCTTCTCACTTTGACCTCTCCATTCTTCCTTACTCTTCTCCCTAATCTTCACCTCCACAGGAACTATAAAATGGTCAGAATCTCCAAAGAATCCTCTCAACTCCAGTATCCATCACAACCTTTTGTCAACGTATTATACATTGCCACATTTTCAATCAAACCCTATTATCCTTTCCTTCCATCACTTCTCATCCAAGTATATCTGTACATCATCTTGTGCTGAAAAAGGTGTCTGCAAGGAATACATCCCTTTCAGCACAGACATCCACAAGATAACTTCCATTCTCATTTACTCTAGGTACTCCCCATTTGCTAACAATCTTGCCAATTACCACTTTTCTCTTCAAACCCATTCATACAATCATGCAAATTTGTCCAGAAACACTTTATTTCATCCTTACCAGGCACCATCTTCATAGTCACAAGCATATCTACATATACCCATGCATACTTCACAATTACAATCTTTCCTTTCACCCACAACTGATCCAAGCTAAACATACTGTGTAACATCATCCCATACTCTCAGTGATACAATTGCACATCCTTCTTTCCCTCTTCCCTAAAAATTTTCATTCATTTCTGTCCATACAACTGCAACCTCCATGCCTCCTACACCCTTCCCAAGGACATAGGCCTCCTGAATCCCCAGCTCATTCAAACTATGACTTTTAAATTTCTCCACAGACTCCCTTTCATCTCATCAGTCATCCTTTTAACACTCAGTGCCATCACCTACAATTGCTTATCCCTTATGCTCACTGACATTTCTGGTGGACTCAAATGCCACTTCTTAGCCCATAATGCCTCATCCTTGACAGGCCACTAGCAGAGGGTAACTCCATTGAAGTGTTTCCCACAAGCAGTGAGGCTCTCAGATTGTCCAAAAATCTAAAACTTCAACACACCTCAAATGTTTGTTTGTTTAAAAAGCTACAGCCCTGATGGAGTTAGGCAATGTCTCCCTAAGGATGTACCAATAAGGTCACCACAAGGAGACAGGTTGAAACTTGCATATTCCAAAAAACTAGAGTATCCCCTTGAGGCACAGAAATTGAACTTTTCCCAATCATCCAGTAGTAGCAGCACCTCCTAACCTCATTTGTCATGATTCTCCCTTCAACTTGACACATATATCCTTTTATATAATATTTTTTTTTAAACTTGATCGCCATTTCCCTCATCAGCAAGATGAGGGAAATGGCGAAGAACAACCCATCCACTCATTTATTTTTATTATTATACTTAACCGCCATCTCCTGCATTAGCGAGGTAGCACAAGGAAACAGACAAGGAATGCCCCAACCCACCCACATACACATGTATACATAATTGCCCACACACGGACATATACATTTCAACATATACATAGACATACATACACTGACATATATACACATGTACATATCCATACTTGCTGCCTTCATCTATTCCCATTGCCATACTGCCACACATGAAATAGCACCCCTCCAGCAAGGCAGCACCAGAAACAGACAAAAAAAAAGGCCACATTTGTTCACACTCAGTCTCTAGCTCTCATGTGTAATACCAAAACAAATGTAACACCAAAAAAAAAATGTAACACCAAAACCACAGCCCCCTTTCCATATCCAGGCCTCACAGACCTTTCCATGGTTTACCCTAGATGCTTCACATGCCCTGGTTCAATCCAATGACAGCAAGTCGACCCCAGTATACCACATCGTTCCTATTCACTCTATTCCTTGCACACCTTTCACCTTCCTGTATGTTCAGGCCCCAATCGCTCAAAATCTTTTTCACTCCATTATTCCACCTCCAATTTGGTCTCCTGCTTCTCCATCTTCCCTCCACCTCTGACACATATATCCTCTTTGTCAATCCTTCCTTACTCATTTTCTCCATGTGTCCAAACCATTTCAATACACTCTCTTCTGCTCTCTCAACCACAATCTTTTTATTACCACACATCTCTCTTACTATTTCAATACTTACTCAATCAAACCGCCTCACACCACATTTCATTTCCAACACATCCACTCTCCACACATCCCTATCTATAGCCCATGCCTCACAACCATATAACATTGTTGGAACCACTATTCCTTCAAATATACCGATTTTTGCTTTCCAAGATAATGTTCTCGCCTTCCACACATTCTTCAATGCTCCTAAAACCTTCGCTCCCTCCCCCACCCTGTGACTCACTTCTGCTTCCACAGCTCCATCCGCTGCTAAGTCCACTCCCAGATATCTATAACACTTCACTTCCTCCAGTTTTTATCCATTCAAACTTACCTCCCAATTAACCTGCCCCTCAACCCTACTGAACCTAATAACCTTGCTCTTACTCACATTTACTTTCAACTTTCTTCTTTCACACACTTTACCAAACTCAGTCACCAATTTCTGCAGTTTATCACCTTAATAAGCCACCAGCACTGTATCATCAGTGAACAACAACATCTCACTTCCCAAACCCTCTCATCCACAACAGACTGCATACTTGCCCCTCTCTCCAAAACTCTTCCATTTGCCTCCCTAACCACCCCATCCATAAACAAATTAAACAACCATGGAGACAACATGCACTCCTGCCACACACTGACATTCACTAAGAACCAATCATTTTCCTTTCTTCCTACTTGTACACATGCCTTACATCCTTGGTAAAAGCTTTTCTCTGCTTCTAGCAACTTACCTCCCACATCATATACTCTTAAAACCTTCCACAAAGCATCTCTATCCAACCTATCATACACCTTCTCCAGATCCATAAACACTACATACAAATCCATTTGTTTTTCTAAGTATTTCTCACATACATTCTTCAAAGCAAACACCTGATCCACACATCCTCTACCACCTCTGAAACCACACTGATATCCACAATCTGATGCTCTGTACATGCCTTCACCCTCTCAATCAACACCCTCCAACATAATTTCCCAGGAATATTCAACAAACTTATGCCTCTGTAATGTGAACACTCACCTTTATCCCCTTTGCCTTTGTACAATCCCACTCTGCATTTAAATCGGGTACCCATCACTATAACCTGATCTCATGCACCAAAACTGCTGACACACTCACTTAGCTGCTCCTAAAACACTTGCCTTTCATGATCTTTCTTCTTTTGACCAAGTGCATAAGCACCAATCTCTCCCCAAACACTTTAGGTTTTACCCACATCAATCTTAAATTTACTTGCTTGCACTCTATCACACACTCCCACAATTCCTGCTTCAGGAGAAGTGCTATTCCTTAGTTCTTGACCTCTCACCAACCCCTAACTTTTCTTGATTACTATTTCCTATGCTAGCATGGTAGCATTAGGGAAAAGATGAAGAAAGACCATCCACTCATATACACACAGACATATACATTACATGCACATACATGTACATGTATTTTTTTTTTTTATTATACTTTGTCGCTGTCTCCCGCGTTTGCGAGGTAGCGCAAGGAAACAGACGAAAGAAATGGCCCTACCCCCCCCATACACATGTATATACATACGTCCACACACGCAAATATACATACCTACACAGCTTTCCATGGTTTACCCCAGACGCTTCACATGCCCTGATTCAATCCACTGACAGCACGTCAACCCCGGTATACCACATCGCTCCAATTCACTCTATTCCTTGCCCTCCTTTCACCCTCCTGCATGTTCAGGCCCCGATCACACAAAATCTTTTTCACTCCATCTTCCCACCTCCAATTTGGTCTCCCTCTTCTCCTCGTTCCCTCCACCTCTGACACATATATCCTCTTGGTCAATCTTTCCTCACTCATTCTCTCCATGTGCCCAAACCACTTCAAAACACCCTCTTCTGCTCTCTCAACCACGCTCTTTTTATTTCCACACATCTCTCTTACCCTTACGTTACTCACTCGATCAAACCACCTCACACCACACATTGTCCTCAAACATCTCATTTCCAGCACATCCATCCTCCTGCGCACAACTCTATCCATAGCCCACGCCTCACAACCATAAAACATTGTTGGAACCACTATTCCTTCAAACATACCCATTTTTGCATGTATTTATTTACATATTATACTTTGTCACTGTCTCCCACGTTAGCAAGGTAGCGCAAGGAAACAGACGAAAGAATGGCCCAACCCATCACATACACATGTATATACATACACATCAACACACACAAAATACATACCTATACATTTCAATGTATACATATATATATAAATACACAGACATATACATATATACACATGTACATAATTCAAACTTGCTGCCTTTACTCATTCCCGTTGCCACCCCACCGCACATATCAAATGACACCCTCCTCCCCCCGCAGGCGTGCAAGATAGCGCTAGGAAAAGACAACAAAGGCCACATTCATTCACACTCAGTCTCTATCTGTCGTGTATAATGCACCGAAACCACAGCTTCCTTTCCACATCCAGGCCCCATAAAACTTTCCATGGTTTACCCCAGACACTTCACTTGCCCTGGTTCAATCCACTGACAGCACGTTGACCCCGGTATACCACATCATTCCAATTCACTCTATTCCTTGCATGCCTTTCACCTTCCTCAATGTTCAGGCCCCAATCGCTCAAAATCTTTTTCACTCCATCCTTCCCCCTCCAATTTGCTCTCCCACTTCTCCTCATTCCCTCCACCTCTGACAGATATATCCTCTTGGTCAAGCTTTCCTCATTCATTCTCTCCATATGACCAAACCATTTTAACACATTCTTCTGCTCTCTCAACCACACTCTTTTTATTACCACACATCTCTCTTACCCCTTCATTACTTACTCGATCAAACCACTTCACTCCACATATTGTCCTCAAACATCTCATTTCCAACACATCCACCCTCCTCCAAACAACCCTATCTATAGCCCACACCTCGCAACCATATAATATTGATGGAACCACTATTCCTTCAAACATACCCATTTTTGCTTTCCGAGATAATGTTCTCGCCTGCCACACATTCTTCAATGCTCCCAGAACCTTTCCCCCTCCCCCACCCTATGACTCACTTCCACTTCCATGGTTCCATCCACTGCCAAATCCAATCCCAGATAATCTAAAACACTTAACTTCCTCCAGATTTTCTCCATTCAAACTTACCTCCTAATTGACTTGTCCCTCAACCCTACTGTAACTAATAACCTTGCTCTTATTCACATTTACTCTCAGCTTTCTTCTTTCACACACTTTACCAAACGTAGTCACCAGCTTCTGCAGTTTCTCACATGAATCAGCCACCAGCGCTGTATCATCAGCGAACAACAACTGACTCACTTCCAAAGCTCTCTCATCCACAACAGACTTCATACTTGCCCCTCTTTCCAAAACTCTTGCATTCACCTCCCTAACAACCCCATCCATAAACAAATTAAACAACCATGGAGACATCACACACCCCTGCCGCAAACCTACATTCACTGAGAACCAATCAGTTTCCTCTCTTCCTACACGTACACATGCCTTACATCCTCGATAAAAACTTTTCACTGCTTCTAGCAACTTGCCTCCCACACCATATACTCTTAATACCTTCCACAGAGCATCTCTATCAACTCTTCTCATATGCCTTCTCTAGATCCATAAATGCTACATACAAACCCATTTGCTTTTTTAAGTATTTCTCACATACCTTCTTCAAAGCAAACACCTGATCCACAAATCCTCTACCACTTCTGAAACCACACTGCTCTTCCCCAGTCTCATGCTCTGTACATGCCTTCACCCTCTCAATCAATACCCTCCCATACAATTTCCCAGGAATACTCAACAAACTTATATCTCTGTAATTTGAGCACTCATCTTTATCCCCTTTGCCTTCGTACAATGGTACTATGCATGCATTCCACCAATCCTGCGGCACTTCATCATGAACCATAAATACATTGAATATCCTCACCAACTAGTCAACAACACAGTCACCCCCTTTTTTAATAAATTCCACTGCAATACCATCCAAACCCGCCGTCTTGGCGGCTTTCATCTTCCACAAAGCTTTCACTACCTCTTCTCTGTTTACCAAACCATTCTTCCTGACCCTCTCACTTCACACACCATCTTGGCCAAAACACCCTATATCTGCCACTTTATCATCTAACACATTAAACAAACCTTCAAAATAATCACTCCATCTCCTTCTCACATCACCACTACTTATTATTACCTCCCCATTAGCCTCCTTCACCAATGTTCCCATTTGTTCTCTTGTCTTACGCACTTTATTTACCTCCTTCCAAAGCATCTTTTTATTCTCCCTAAAATTTAATGATACTCTCTCACCCCAACTCTCATTTGCCCTCCTTTTCACCTCTTTTACCTTTCTTTTGACCTCATGCCTCATTCTTTTATACATCTCCCAGTCATTTGCACTATTTCCCTGCAAAAATTGTCCAAATGCCTCTCTCTTCTCTTTCAGTAACAATCTTACTTCTTCATCCCACTACTCACTACCCTATCTAATCTGCCCACCTCCCATGCTTTTCATGCCACAAGCATCTTTTGTGCATATACATACATATACATACATATACATATACCATCCAAACCCGCCATCTTGGCGGCTTTCATCTTCCACAAAGCTTTCACTACCTCTTCTCTGTTTACCAAACCATTCTTCCTGACCCTCTCACTTCACACACCATTTTCAGAAAAGAAGAGTGAATGTTGGGGTGAAGAGGGTGGTGAGAGTAAGTGAGCTTGGGAAGGAGACTTGTGTGAGGAAGTACCAGGAGAGACTGAGTACAGAATGGAAAAAGGTGAGAACAATGGAAGTAAGGGGAGTGGGGGAGGAATGGGATGTATTTAGGGAATCAGTGATGGATTGCGCAAAAGATGCTTGTGGCATGAGAAGAGTGGGAGGTGGGTTGATTAGAAAGGGTAGTGAGTGGTGGGATGAAGAAGTAAGATTATTAGTGAAAGAGAAGAGAGAGGCATTTGGACGATTTTTGCAGGGAAAAAATGCAACTGAGTGGGAGATGTATAAAAGAAAGAGACAGGAGGTCAAGAGAAAGGTGCAAGAGGTGAAAAAGAGGGCAAATGAGAGTTGGGGTGAGAGAGTATCATTAAATTTTAGGGAGAATAACAAGATGTTCTGGAAGGAGGTAAATAAAGTGCGTAAGACAAGGGAGCAAATGGGAACTTCAGTGAAGGGCGCAAATGGGGAGGTGATAACAAGTAGTGGTGATGTGAGAAGGAGATGGAGTGAGTATTTTGAAGGTTTCTTGAATGTGTTTGATGATAGAGTGGCAGATATAGGGTGTTTTGGTTGAGGTGGTGTGCAAAGTGAGAGGGTTAGGGAAATGATTTGGTAAACAGAGAAGAGGTAGTAAAAGCTTTGCAGAAGATGAAAGCCGGCAAGGCAGCAGGTTTGGATTGGTATTGCAGTGGAATTTATTAAAAAAGGGGGTGACTGCATTGTTGACTGGTTGGTAAGGTCATTTAATGTATGTATGACTCATGGTGAGGTGCCTGAGGATTGGCAGAATGCGTGCATAGTGCCATTGTACAAAGGCAAAGGGGACAAAGGTGAGTGCTCAAATTACAGAGGTATAAGTTTGATGAGTATTCCTGGTAAATTATATAGGAGGGTATTGATTGAGAGGGTGAAGGCATGTACAGAGCATCAGACTGGGGAAGAGCAGTGGTAGAGGATGTGTGGATCAGGTGTTTGCTTTGAAGAATGTATGTGAGAAATATTTAGAAAAGCAAATGGATTTGTATGTAGCATTTCTGGATCTGGAGAAGGCATATGATAAGAGTTGATAGAGATGCTCTGTGGAAGGTATTAAGAATATATGGTGTGGGAGGCAAGTTGTTAGAAGCAGTAAAAAGTTTTTATCAAGGATGTAAGGCATGTGTACGTGTAGGAAGAGAGGAAAGTGATTGGTTCTCATTGAATGTAGGTTTGCGGCAGGGGTGTGTGATGTCTCCATCGTTGTTTAATTTGTTTATGGATGGGGTTGTTAGGGAGATGAATGCAAGAGTTTTGGAAAGAGGGGCAAGTATGAAGTCTGTTGTGGATGAGAGAGCTTGGGAAGGGAGTCAGTTGTTGTTCGCTGATGATAGTGCGCTGGTGGCTGATTCATGTGAGAAACTGCAGAAGCTGGTGACTGAGTTTGGTAAAGTGTGTGAAAGAAGAAAGTTGAGAGTAAATGTGAATAAGAGCAAGGTTATTAGGTACAGTAGGGTTGAGGGTCAAGTCAATTGGGAGGTTAGTTTGAATGGAGAAAAACTGGAGGAAGTAAAGTGTTTTAGATATCTGGGAGTGGATCTGGCAGCGGATGGAACCATGGAAGCGGAAGTGAATCATAGGGTGGGGGAGGGGGTGAAAATCCTGGGAGCCTTGAAGTATGTGTGGAAGTCGAGAACATTATCTCGGAAAGCAAAAATGGGTATGTTTGAAGGAATAGTGGTTCAAACAATGTTGTATGGTTGCAAGGCATGGGCTATGGATAGAGTTGTGCACAGGAGGGTGGATGTGCTGGAAATGAGATGTTTGAGGACAATGTGTGGTGTGAGGTGGTTTGATCGAGTAAGTAATGTAAGGGTAAGAGAGATGTGTGGAAATAAAAAGAGCGTGGTTGAGAGAGCAGAAGAGGGTGCTTTGAAATGGTTTGGGCACATGGAGAGAATGAGTGAGGAAAGATTGACCAAGAGGATATATGTGTCGGAGGTGGAGGGAACGAGGAGAAGTGGGAGACCAAATTGGAGGTGGAAAGATGGAGTGAAAATGATTTTGTGTGATCGGGGCCTGAACATGCAGGAGGGTGAAAGGAGGGCAAGGAATAGAGTGAATTGGATCGATGTGGTATACCGGGGTTGAAGTGTTGTCAGTGGATTGAATCAGGGCATGTGAAGCGTCTGGGGTAAACCATGGAAAGTTGTGTGGGGCCTGGATGTGGAAAGGGAGCTGTGGTTTCGGGCATTATTGCGTGGCAGCTAGAGACTGAGTGTGAACGAATGGAGCCTTTGTTGTCTTTTCCTAGTGCTACCTCGCACACATGAGGGGGGAGGGGGATGGTATTCCATGTGTGGCGAGGTGGCGATGGGAGTGAATGGGGGCAGACAGTGTGAATTGTGTGCATGGGTATATATGTATGTGTCTGTGTATGTATATATATGTGTACATTGAGATGTATAGGTATGTATATTTGCGTGTGTGGACATGTGTGTGTGTATACATTGTGTATGGGGGTGGGATGGGCCATTTCTTTCATCTGTTTCCTTGCGCTACCTCGCAAACGCAGGAGACAGCGACAAAGCAAAATAAATAAATAAACAAATAACATATATGAATACACACACATACACATGTACATGTACATATTCATAGTTGCTCACCTTAATGTATTCCCGGTGCCACCCCGCCCCACAGGAAACAGTAATGCTACTCCCTGTGTCAGTTAGGCAGCGCCAGGAAACAGATGAAGAAAAGCCACATCTGCTCACACTCATTTTCTAGCTGTCATGTATTGCACCGAAACCACAGCTCCCTATGCACATCAAGCCCCACAGACCTTTCCATAGTTTACCCCTGACGTTTCACATCCCCTGGTTCAGTCCACTGACAGCAAATCAATCCCAGTATACGACATCATTCCCATTCACTCTATTCCATGCACATCTTTTACACTCCTGCATGATGAGGCCATGATTGTTCAAAATCTTTTTCACTCCATCTTTCCACTTCCAATTTGGTCTCCTGCTACTTGTTTCCTCCACCTCTGACACATATATCCTATTTGTCAACCTTTCCCCACTCATTCTCACCGTGTGTTCGAACCATTTCCACACATCCTCTTCCGTTCTCTCAACCACATTCTATCACATCTCTCTTAAATTTTCAATACTTACTCGATAAAATCATTTCACACCACATCCTGTCCTCAAATATTTAATTTCCAACACATCTACCCTTTTCCGCACACACCTATTTATAGCCCATGCCTCGCAACCATATAATATTGTTGGAACTACTAATCCATCTAACATATCCATTTTTGCTCCAAGATAACGTTTTCTATGTCCACACATTCTTCATCAGTGTCAAAACCTTTGCATATATACATATATATATATATATATATATATATATATATATATATATATATATATATATATATATATATATATGCCTGAGGATTGGCAGAATGCTTGCATAGTGCCATTGTACAAAGGCAAAGGGAATAAAAGTGAGTGCTCAAATTACAGAGGTATAAGTTTCTTGAGTATTCCTGGTAAATTATATGGGAGGGTATTGATTGAGAACGTGAAGGCATGTACAGAGCATCAGATTGGGGAAGAGCAGTGTGGTTTCAGAAGTGGAAGAGGATGTGTGGATCAGGTGTTTGCTTTGAAGAATGTATGAGAAATACTTAGAAAAGCAAATGGATTTGTATGTAGCATTTATGGATCTGGAGAAGGCATATGATAGAGTTGATAGGGATGCTCTGTGGAAGGTATCAAGAATATATGGTGTGGGAGGCAAGATGTTAGAGCAGTGAAAATTTTTTATCAAGGACGTAAGGCGTGTGTCCATGTAGGAAGAGAGGAAAGTGACTAGTTCTCAGTGAATGTAGGTTTATGGCAGGGGTGTGTGATGTCTCCATGGTTCTTTAATTACTTATGGATGGGGTTGTTAGGGAGGTAATTGCAAGAGTTTTGGAAAGAGGGGCAAGTATGCAGTCTGTTCTGGATGAGAGAGCTTGGGAAGTGAGTCAGTTGTTGTTCGCTGATGATACAGTGCTGGTGGCTGATTTGTGTGAGAAACTGCAGAAACTGGTGACTGAGTTTGGTAAAGTGTGTGAAAGAAGAGAGCTGAGAGTAAATGTGAATAAGAGTAAGGTTATTAGGTACAGTAGGGTTGAGGGACAAGTCAATTGGGAGGTAAGTTTGAATGGAGAAAAAATGGAGGAAGTGAAGTGTTTTAGATATCTGGGAGTGGATTTGGCAGCGGATGGAACCATGAAATCGGAAATGAATCATAGGGTGGGGGAGGGGTCGAAAGTTCTTGGAGCATTGAAGAATGTGTGGAAGTTGAGAACATTATCTTGGAAAGCAAAATTGGGTATGTTTGAAGGAAAAGTGGTTCCAACAATGTTATATGGTTGCGAGGCATGGGCTATTGATAGAGTTGTGCAGAAGAGGGTGCCTCAGGATTGGCGGAATGCTTGCATAGTGCCATTGTACAAAGGCAAAGGGGATAAGAGTGAGTGCTCAAATTACAGAGGTATAAGTCTGTTGAGTATTCCTGGTAAATTATATGGGAGGGTATTGATTGAGAGGGTGAAGGCATGTACAGAGCATCAGATTGGGGAAGAGCAGTGTGGTTTTAGAAGTGGTAGAGGATGTGTGGATCAGGTGTTTGCTTTGAAGAATGTATGTGAGAAATACTTAAGATAAGCAAATGGATTTGTATGTAGCATGTATGGATCAAGGGAAGGCATATGATAGAGTTGATAGAGATGCTCTGTGGAAGGCATTAAGAATATATGGTGTGGGAGGCAAGTTGTTAGAAGCAGTGAAAAGTTTTTATCGAGGATGTAAGGCATGTGTACATGTAGGAAGAGAGGAAAGTGATTGGTTCTCAGAGAATGTAGGTTTGCGGCAAAGGTGTGTGATGTCTCCATGGTTGTTTAATTTGTTTATGGATGGGGTTGTTAGGGAGGTGAATGCAAGAGTTTTGGAAAGAGGGGCAAGTGTGCAGTCTGTTGTGGATGAGAGAGCTTGGGAAGTGAGTCAGTTGTTGTTCGCTGATGATTCAGCACTGGTGGCTGATTCATGTGAGAAACTGCAGAAGCTGGTGACTGATTTTGGTAAAGTGTGTGAAAGAAGAAAGTTGAGAGTAAATGTGAATAAGAGCAAAGTTATTAGGTACAGTAGGGTTGAGGGTCAAGTCAATTGGGAGGTAAGTTTGAATGGAGAAAAACTGGAGGAAGTAAAGTGTTTTAGATATCTGGGAGTGGATCTGGCAGTGGATGGAACCATGGAAGCAGAAGTGAATCATAGGATGGGGGAGGGGGCGAAAATTCACC